>NW_006922466.1:540914-552547 GCF_000298275.1 Orycteropus afer afer
TTATTTTGTTTTTATATATCTGTGTGAGCAGGGTATTTTACTCCTCTTTTCACTAGTTGTTAGCACTTAGGTGCTCAACACCTGTCTCCTACTGGGTGTGATAGAAAATGGTAGTGTATGCACAGGTTTCTGTTAGCTATTCATAAAGAGCAATTGAGGGTAAGTTCAGCTGGTATTATCAGCCATCTGTCATTTGTCAGTTGGTGCAATAGCAAGTGTGACCATCACTCAGTGGGTGGGGTTGCAGGGGTGCAGGTATGTTTGTTTTGTTTGGGAATAGTTGCTGCTTCTCACTCAATTAGACAAAATAATAATAATAATAATAATAATAATAAAAGCAAGAGCGCAGAAATTTCAAACCACGTAAACAAACAGGAACAATGGAAGTTAAAAGAAAAGAAACAAAGGTAATACATGAGAGAAAAAAAATTAAAAATATATTAGAAAAAAAAAAAGAATAAAAGAAAGATAATGAGAAAAAGTGTGTGTGAGGGGGGAGCCACTATATCTGGTGAGGGAGGAATGAGAAAAAAGAGCAAGACTGGCAGGGCACAGACCAGAATGTAATTCCTACTGGTCAAGGAGGTGGGTGGAAGTGAAGGTTGAACATACTTCTGTTCACCAAGAAGGTATAGGGTATAAAAGTAGCAAGAGGAATATTGCACTTTTCTGTTCATCAGCCTCCAGTGTGGTTTCTCGTGCTGTCCTTGGCAAGCAGTGCCTACTCTTATGTCACTGTTCAGGTAAAAATGCCACTTGCATACGTTAAAAATGATTGCATTGGTTGTAAATGTTCAAAATGGCTGTGCCCTCAAGACAACTGGCATTCCACAGGTCTGTTTGTCTCCTTTTTCACTGTTTTGCTTTCTGGTTGTCAGGCACCAATGCAGTCATTGCCCAAGCAGTCCTTGGTGAGCAGAGTATATTCTTAGGTTGTTATTGAGAAGTGCTTACAAATATTCAAAATGACTGTGGTTTCAGGACAGCCAGCAGTCCACAGTTCCATTTGTGTCCTTACTCACTGTTTTCGTTCAAGTTCTTCCACTATCTGGTACTTAACCGATGTCTTTATCCTTTCCTTCAAAGCTCAAGGTTCCAGGATTGTCTTCTGTATTAGTTGTAATTGGTTTCTCATTGCTTTGTTGCAGAGCGTCTGTGCAGCTTGTTTGCCTATTCCACTGTCTTGGTGGTACTCCCAATTTTGTTTTATCTTCCTATTATTAATGAACTTCTAAACAAATGAAATAAATTGTTATATGTGTCCATCATTTGTAACTGGTATTCATAATGTTTTCATTGGCCAATTTTTTCAGAAGTGAATGTCTCTGTCCCCCTTCCCAGTCTACCATAGTCTAGCAGTTCTGCTAAAACTTATCCACCATGGGTGACCTTTCTGGTTCTTGAAATATTGGTGGCATAGATCCCAGCCTTACAGCAATACATAAGCCATGACATTTTGACAAACTGGCAGATGAGTGGTGGCAATTAATGGTCATCATATGTGTCCTTAGAAAGTCTGAACTTTTTTTTTTTAATTTTTTGTCTACAGTTAACTTACTTAATGTGGGGTGTACTTTAATTGCAGTGGATTTTAACAGGCAGGGTTTTATGTAAGTAGAATGCATGACTTGGATGCAAACAACCACATATTACTAAGTCTAAAAACATGAGAAAAATTTTGATGATAGAATAGATTTTTGACATTTTCTTTCTGGTTGAAACTTTCATCTTTTTTTTTTTCTTTTTCCCTTAATTTGTTTGCACCTCTGCTGTATACAGAGTTACTCTGGAATCTGCTTATCTTTTATTTTCAGTCCAGATCCAATTCCCCTAGGTACATCTCCACTTTTTTAGATAACATTTATCTTTGATTTAAACTCAAAGAAACTAAAACCATCTCTCATTAATATCTTGGTATGTGGAGCCAAAATGACTGTAAGTATAGTTTTAAACTCTTTCCTTGAGGACTGGCTTATGTCCCAACCACACTCCCTTAATTGTAGGTTGCAAATATATTTCGGTTGACTCTGCATTACTTCTATGCTTTGCCAAACTTTAGTTACTATTTATATTATGATGTGTTTTCTACTTTATAGAATCTGTCAGCTTCATAAAATTTATATTTTGCTGAAGCTGCCTTTTTTCTTTTTTGTCCATAGCTCTTATAGATATGTCCCATTTCTGTTCTTGCATTTCCATTATTTTATGCAGTAAAATCAATGTACATGAT
Organism: Orycteropus afer afer; assembly: GCF_000298275.1. NCBI lineage: Eukaryota > Metazoa > Chordata > Mammalia > Tubulidentata > Orycteropodidae > Orycteropus > Orycteropus afer. The sequence goes on from NW_006922466.1 coordinate 543,145, forward strand.
TTTTTGTACTGATACTCTGCTCTAATGTTTTAAAGATAATAGCTGTGGGGTGTTTTTAACTGAGTTTAAAGTCACATAATATAAAATTCTACATTTTAACTATTTTAAAATGTACAATTCAGTGGCTTTTAGTACTTTCACAATTTTATACCTCTATAATTACTATCTAATTTCAGAACATTTTTATCACTCCAAAATGAAATTCCATATCCAGTAAGAATTCACCCCCATTCCCCACTGTCTCACAACCTGGCAAACACACTAATTTGCTTTCTGGCTTTATAGATTTGTTTGAAGCTATTCTGTACATTCTGTATGAATAGAATCATACAATTTGATGTCTTTCATCTCTAACTTCTTCCAATTAATTAGCTTTATATTTTCAAGGTCTATCCTTGTTGTGGCATGAATCACTATTTCATTCTTTTTTTTTTTTTTTGGGGGGGGTGAATAATATCTCATTGTATGGATAATCATATTACATTTATCCACTGGTAAGTTGACAGACATATGGGATGTTTTCACATTTTTTCTATTATGAACAATTATACTATAGACATTCATGTGTAAGTTTTTGTTTTAATGTAGGTTTTCAATTCTCAGCACATATATACATATACACACACACAAACACACATATATATATACATACAATCACATATATATATATTTATATAATTTTACATGACAGCTAGCCACTACAAAAACAAAACACACACACACACATACACACACACATGTAAACACAAATTATATTAAGTCAATAACAGAAATTGATTGAAGTTTTTTAAATATAGAGTTTACATATATGAATAACACTTTGGCTAGCAAGTCAAGAATGTTGCAAAGATGAAGGAACTTCTAAACACTCTACCCCATCTTCAATCTTTTGTACATGGTGACTATGAAACAGAACCAACTCAACAGCACCAAACAGTATCTCTTGAATTTTCATAAAATTGTTAGAATCTGATTTATTTTTATTTTTATTTCAGAATCTGATTTATTTTTCATTTATTTTTTAGCGAAACCAAACACACATCCATTGAGTTAATTCAGACTCATAGTGACCCCCATTGGGTTTCTAATGCATTAAATCTTTACAGAAGTAGATTGTCCTGTTTTCCTTTCATGGAGTGGCTGGTGGGTTTGAACTGCAACCTTCTGGTTAGCAGTCAAATGCCTTGTTGTTGTTGTTGTGTGCCGTTGAGTCGACCTGACTCATAGCGACCCCTCTTTGAGTTTCCAAGACCGCATCAATACAGAAGTAGATTGCCCCATCTTCCTTCCGAGGAGTGGCTGGTGGGTGGGTCAAATGCCTTAGGAATTTTAATTCCGGTAGGGTCTGCATTGAATCTGTACATGAATTTGGGAATTACTTCCAGCTTACTATTAATTCTTTCAATTCTTGAACATAGAATGTCTCTCCATTATTTTAGGTTTCCATTTAATGTCTTTCAAAACTGTGTTTTAGTTTTCATTATTGAAGTCTTGCATCTCCTTTTTTATTTTGAAGTATTGTATTCTTTTAGATACTGTTGTAAATAAAATTGTGTTCTAAATTTTATTTTAAGATTTTTTTGACCCTGTATGCTGACCTTGAATCATACAACTTTTGAAATTTTTAGCTCTAATAGCTTTTATTATTATTATTATTATTATTATTAATCTTTAAGGTTTTCTATATATAAGTTTATGTTGTCTTCACTAGAGATATCTTTACTTCTACTTTTCCAATTTGAATGACTTTTATTTCTTTTAGTTGTCTGACTTATTTGGGTAAGACTTCCAGTACAATGTTGAATGTGTTGTTGTTATGTGCCGTCTAGTCAGACCCAACTCATAGTGACCCCTCTTTGGGTTTCTGAGGCATTATCACTGTGGAAGTAGATTGCCCAGCCTTCCTTGTGAGGAGTGACTGTTTTGAACTGCCAGCCTTCTGGTTAGCAGTTAAGTACCTTAGGCACTATGCTACTGGATCTCCTAAATTGTCAAATAGGAATAATGTAAATGGACTTTCTAGTTTTGTTTCCTCATGCCCTCATGCCTGTTATTAAGGAAACATTCAGATTTTCCCATTCAGTATGATATTGGTTGTAAATTTTATGTAGTTATTTTTTATCAGGTTTCCTTATATTTCTGGTTTGTGGAGTTTTTGTTTGTTTGTTTGTTTGTTTTAATTTTGTCATGAATAGATATTGGTTTTTGTCAAATACTTTTTTTGTATCAATTGATACAAAAATTGATACAAAAAAAAAACAGCATTTTTTTTTCATTCTATTAATATGGTATTGTATATTGATTAATTTCCATATATTGGACCATACTCTTGCATTCTTGGCTTAAATTCCTCTTGGCTATGGTGTGAAATCCTTTTAATATGGAGTTGAATTCAGTATTCTTATTGTTTATAGGGTCTACATGATGTTGGGCTTCTCTAGTACAAATCTTAGGCTCAGTACTTTGCTAGAGGGATTGAAAAGGTTCAAATAATCTTTTTCACATTTGGTTAGAGTGCATTACAGCAAAATAATAATAATAATAATAAATTGCCAGCCAGTCTATTCTAACTCATAGAAACTCTATAGGATAGAATAGAACTGTCCCATACCATTTCCAAAGCTATATAACCTTTACATAAGCAGACTCGCAGATCTTTCTCACTATGGAGTGGATGGTGTGTTAAAACCAACAATCTTTTGGGTAGCAGCCAAACATTTAACCACCATGCCACCTGGACTCCTTCAACAAAAGAATACAAAGTTTAAAATCAGCAAACAGAGATAGTGCATAGTATAATGTCCAGGAGAAACCTGGCACAAGCTCTAGATGCCTTCTCATAATGGAATCACACATACAGCCCTAATTCTCACAACAGTGATATGTAACATCAGTGTATGTATTGAGACAACTGTTTTTCACTATACCTCTGGTTTCAATGATTTTATATTTTGATCTATGCCCCTTCTACCCCCCCACACACAAAAAAACCACAACTCATATGTTCTGGTCACAAATCATGGTGACCAGAACATATGAGTTGCTATACTGTTTCAGCATAAAGTTTGCCTTTGTGATGGTCCTGAATCCTTCAGTCACATCAAAGTCTTGATAAAATCTGAGTTAGGCACAGTTCCAGGAAGCATCTCAACACTCCTGTTTACTATTCTTGCGCTATTCTGGATAAAAATAACCACTATTGTGTATATTTAACTGGTTTTTCATTATTTTTAATTCCTATAAGTATGCAGTTTGACAACTATTCAAGAATTAAGTCCATCATTTCTAAATTCCATTTTTGACTTATACCACATGTTTCTCAGTAGCCATCCAGGAATAAAGCTTAATCATCATTTTCTTTATCCTCCTTCCTTTTTCTTCATCATCATCATCATCATCATCATCATCATCATCATCACCATCATATTTTGATAAGTCATAGTTGTTCTTGTGATTCTTGTTTATTATGCCAACTTTGCTTGGGAGTCCAAGACATAGATGTACCTTGGAGAAAAAAAAGGTTTTATTGGAGGTCAAACATGAAGGCACATTGTATCACAAAAACTGACCTTAACTATGGAGATTCTAGTTTATCATAGCAAAACAAGACTTTACCATAGATCACATTGTCAAGAAGCAGAGAAAATCTAAGACTTCATCTGAGCTGCTATGTGTCAAAACAGTTAATCAAGAAAATCAAGAAAATAAAAATGGAAATAAAAATCTAGCCGTTAAACACTTGTGATAATTAATGTTATGTGTCAAATTGGCTGGGCCATTATTCTCAGTGGATTAACAGCTATGGTATAGTCACCCCTATGAAGAAATATGACATAATGTAATCAAATCACAACTGTGATGAAATCTGCTATGAGCAGCAAATCACTTGAAGGAGAGTTTCTCAGAGGTGTGTGGCCTGCTTCCAATGTATATGGACATCTTGGCAAAGATCTCTGGCTTTTTTTCTCCAGGTCCTGCTTCTGGCTCATTATCATCTGGGCTTGAACCAGTGGGCTGCCATATTGTCTTCCAATCTTAGGACTTTTGCCTTCTCAAACTGTGAGCTGACAGCCTGCCATTTTCCCTGCTGATCTTGGATTTAGAGCCTTCAAAGCCAGAAGCCTACTGGATTGCCTGCAGTTCTTGTCTCATTGGTCCTTGCAGCTATTTGAGTCAGGAGAAGCTTCCATCTTGACATCTGACTGACTTTGGACATGCCAGTCTCTACTTCTTTGAAACAAATCTCTGTCTATCAATCTATCTAATCTTGCTCTTCCCATATATACATCATATAAGCTTCATTGGTTTTCCTTTTTTAGAGCAAACAGCCTAAGGCAAATGGCTTAATTAATGTAAGTGAGAGAAACCTCAAGAAAATAACCACCCCTCTTTCGGTTCTTTTTTTTTTTTTTTTTCCAGCAGAAGTACCAGTGTGACTGTGAGCAGGTAGATCAACACAAATGTGGAACCAGTATCACTGCAGAAGAAGCCCCAAAATAAGGTTGCTTCACTTTATTGGTGGCGTAGTGCCTAAGCCATTTGACTGCTAGCCAGATGGCTGGTGGTTCAAACCCATCAGCCACCTTGCAGAAGGAAGACTGGGCAATCTACTTCCATATTGATACTGCCTCAGAAATCCAAGGATGGGTCACTATGAGTGAAATCTGACTTCACGGCAGTGAGATTTTTTTTTTTGGCACTTTATTAACATGGAGGCTGAAAGGGGGCTAAAGGTGAAGGGCTAAGAGTGGAAAAGTACTTAGTTCTATTATAGAGTGAGGGAAAATGTCTTCAAAGCCCCCTCCTTGTCCTCCTCCAATGAAAATACTTCAACAGAGACAACTAAGGAAGTCCTCTGACAAAGGCTCCCAATAAAAGGGCCTCTGAATGGAGGTGCCTAGGCTGAAAATACAGATATGCAGGAGTATGTGGCCAACCAGAGAACACCTAAATACTTATCTGCAACTTTCCTCAGAGCATTGGCTATGCATCAGGTTTGGAATAAGGAGGGCAGTTTTCCCTTATTAATGAGGCATGCCAGGTAAAACCATTGTAATTACCGGACATTCAGCCAGAAAAATTACTTATAGCCTTATAGCCAGGAGTCAGACACCTCACATGTCTTTGGATAGGTTCCAGTTAGATGACAAAATAGGCAGAAAGACTGCATAGACTCTCTTCAACAAAGAAAAGGGGAGACAATTAACACAGATATAGAAGATAATCCTGGGCCCCTAAGCCTTGAAGGGAAGGATATAAAAGTGGACTAAACTCCAACGAGCATAAGAATTTGCATAAAAACACCAAAAACGGAGACATATAGAGCTGTGGTCTGGCAGCAATCCTGACAGCACAGACAGCTTGGATATTGCTGAATCATGCTATGACCTAAGAATTAACATAAAAATAAGCCCTGCTAGCTTGGGACTGCATGGAGGATGGCTCTGGTGGCTGGGGAATAAAAGGGGAAGCAACAAAGAGGAAGGAGGGTTGAGCTGTGGAATTTTCCCTGTCTGGAAGGCACAGCCATTTTGAATGTTTACAAGCAGCTTAACCATTTTGCATATTTAAAGCAACAACATTCTCCCATATTTCAGGGACTTAAGAACTGGCTCCACTTGCCAAGAACTCCAAGGACATTCCAGACCCCGACAACTAGAAAGGTGTAACATTCCCCTTGTTACCCTTATACCCCATAGCCTCTTGTTGAATGGAGGTGTGGCCATCTCTTACTCTCACCCACCTTCTGGGCTAGCAGAAACTCCATCCCAGACTGTGTGATGGAGCCTGGGTGCCCTGGCCCTCTCTGCCTTGATTTCTTTTTCAATTCTTTTTTCTGTTTTTATACTTTGTTTTTGTTGGTTTAAAAACTACTATTAATATTATTACTTTATTTCTTTATACTATCATTCTTTATTCTTCCCCTCCAAGGTTCTAGTTTTCAGCTTCTTTTTTTTTTTTTTTTTTTCCTGTTCTGGTTGCATTTTTTTTTTTCTTTCTTTCTTTCTCCTGGTTAACCCAGTTCCTTGTTTTTCTTTTTACATTGTTCCCATTTTTTTCTTCATTATTCTCCTTCTATAACTTTTTATCTTATTGACATCTCCACAGATATTGCAGGGCTTTTTTTTTTTTTTTTTTTCTTCTTTTTCCTTTTTTTTTTTCTCTTTTTGGTTACTGTTCTTGTGTGGAATACATGGTGTATTTTTTGTCCATGTGCTTTTACTTTTTTTATGGTTATTCAACAGTTATTTTTGTCTAATGGAGTGGAAGACAGCAACAGTGTCCATACAACACAAGTACACCTGCTCTTCTTGCAGCTTCATTTAGTGAGTGAGAGCCACCACTTCCTTCTCAGCAATGGGCCAACAATAAACAACCATAAAGAAGAGCCTGACTCACCTTTGGTTGCTCTTCATAAACAGTTAATAGAGATCTAAATACAACAATGCCACAATGTCTCAGAGAAAACAGACCATCACAGTCCACACAAAGAAGGAAGAGAAAGTGGGAGCAGGATACAGACCCAGAACATATCCCTGAGGAAGAAGCAATATTGGAACATCCTGATAAGGAATTCAAAAGAATTATATTTAGGTATGTTCAAAAGATTGAGAGACAGACCAAGGAAAAAACAGAAAAAACTCTAAAAGAATTTTGGAAGAAAATACAAGAACAAAATTACAAAATAAAGGAAAAATTAGAAATGATTCTAAATCTATGGATAGAAATCAAGATTAATACTAAATTGTCAGAAATAGAAAATACATTGAAAGGGCAAAGGAGTAGAATTGATGCGATAGAAGACAGAATTAATGAAACTGAAGACAAATACCTGAATACTTCTTTGGAAAAGGATCAATCAGAAAAAAGATCAAAACAAAATGAAGAAAGCCTAAGGTTCATGTGAGATACCATTAAAAGGAATAACCTACAGGACATTGGAATCCCAGAACAGGAAGAGAAAAATAAAACCACTGATAAAATTATTGGAGGAGAACTTCCCTGATATGATGAAAGATGAGAATATATCCATTCAGGAAGTCCAATGAACTCTAAACAAGATAGACCACAAAAGAAAATATACAAGACATATCATCATCAAACTCATCAAAACCAAAGACAAAGAAAGAATGCCGAAAGCAACTCAGAAAAAACAAACAGTTACTTACAGAGGTCAAGCAGTAAGAAGAAGTTCTGATTTCTCAGCAGTAACCAGGCAAGTAAGAAGCAAATGGGATGGTATATATAAAACACTGAAAGATAAAATATTTCAAGCAAGAATTATATACCCAACAAAATTGCCCCTCAAATATGATGGTGAAATAAGGAGATTTCCAGATAAGCAGAAACTAAGAGAATTTATTAAAACCAGACAAATCTTAGTAGGGATACTAAAGGGGTCCTTTGAACAGAGAACCAAAAGTAACAAATAACAACTAACCATTAATACACAAGATGAAACCACAACTATGGACATATCCAAAGTAAAATAAGCTTAAAAGGTTGTAAACAGGGAACCAGAGACATAAATGGGCAAGTGAAGACAACTACAAACCAAAAAGAGAGAAAATATTGTGTAGTTACAGAACTTCTAAATGGTGAGGAAGTCAAGAGAGTTGCAAGATAGAACACATTTTTCTAATCTTGGGGAGAAAATTATAAATCACAGAGTACCCTCAAAGAAAAATGATAAGCCTTCACATCACAATAAAAAAAGAGGACAAGCATAAATATTCAGCAAATACTAAAGCAACAGCAACATAGGAAATGATAACATGATTCACAAACATAATGAGCACAGTGCAGAAATTAGTATGGAACAAAGAAACCAGGGACACCATGAAAATACACATAACAAAATGACAGCAACCAATTCATACTTGTCAATAATTACACTGAATGTTAAATGATTCAATACACCACTCAAGAGATAGAGAGTTGCAGACTGGATAAGAAAACAAAACCCAGCAATATGCTATCTATAAGAGACACACATTAGAGACAAAGACAAAAATAGACAAAAAATCAAAGACTGGAAAAAGATATAATAAGCAAATGGCAGCCATAAAAGAACAAGCATGGCAATATTGATTTCTGTTCAAATTGACTTTAAGACAAAAACTATCACACAAGACAAGGAAGAACATTATACAGTGATTAAATGTTCAGTTGAACATGAAGATATAACCATAATAAATATCTATGAACCCAATAAAAGAATCCCAAAATACCTATAACAGACTTTAAAAGAGTTGAAAAGACAAATAGATGACTCCATAGTCATAGAGGAAAACTTTAATACACCACTTTCAATGTAAGATGGAACAAATAGAAAGAAACTCAACAAAGATGCAGAAGAGCTAAACAATACAATCCACCAACTTGACCTTTATAGACATCTACAGAGCACTTTACCCAACAACAGCACAATATACATTCTTTTCTGGTGCACATTGGACATTTTCCATGATAGACCATATATTAGGCCATAAAGTAAGCCTTAATAAATTTAAAAACATTGAAATATTGCAAAGCATCTTCCTAGATCATAATGCTATCAAAATAGAAATCAATAATAGGAAGATCAACGGAAAAAGAGGAAACACATGGAAACTGAACACACTCCTTAAGAAAGAGTGGGTAAGAGAAGAAATAAAAATTGAAATTCAAAAATTCCTTGAATTAAATGAGAATGAAAACACAACATACCAAAATCTTTGGGACACAGGAAAACCAGGGATCAGAGGCCAATTTACAGCAATAAATGCACACATCAAAAAAGAAGAGCTAGCCAAAATCCACACTTTGAATTAACATCTTCAACAATTAGAAAAACAACAGCAAGAAAAGCCTACAGTCACTAGAAGAAAGGAAATTAGAAAGATTAAAGCAGAAATCAATGAAAAAGAAAATACAAGGGCAATAGAAACAATCAACAAGACCAGAAGTTTTTTGAAAACATTAATGAAATTGATAAACCACTGGCAAATTTAACAAGGGAAAAGGGGAGAGAATAAAAATAACACAATAAGAAATGAAACGGGTGACCTTGCAACAAAACCAACTGAAATAAAAAGGACAATATCAGGATACTATGAAGAACTGTACTCCAACAAATTTGAAAATCTGGAAGAAATGGAAAGATTTCGAGAAACATACCACTTACCTAACCTAACATCGACTGATGTGGAAAAGTTGAACACATCCACAACAAAAGAACAAATTGAACATCAAAAATTTACCAACCAAAAAACATGAAAAAATTACCAAGGAAAAAAAAAAAAAAAAGGCCTGGCAGAGACAGTTTCACTGGAGAATTGTCCCAAACACTCAGAGAAGAACTGACACCCTTCCTGCTCAAACTATTCCAAAACATAGAAAAGGATGGTATCCCCCCTAACTC
>NW_006922466.1:554226-555050 GCF_000298275.1 Orycteropus afer afer
CCTCAGAAGGAAGGTTGGGCAATCCTACTTCCGTAGTGATACTGCCTCTGAAACCCAAGGAGGGGTCGCTATGAATCAGGGCCGACTCGACGGCAAAACAACAACAACAACAACAGTATATGGCATAAATAAGCTATTAAGCATAACCCAAAATACACAAACAGCAGAACAGAAGCTAAGTCAATGGGCTGTCTAAATATAAATTTTTTATGGCCTCCAAAAAACTTCTCCAAAAGAGTCAAAGGAGAACCCAAAGATTGGGAAAAAATATTTGGCAATGACATATCTGACAAAGGACTTATCTCTAGAATTTAAAGAAAAGTTCAGCACCTCAATAACAAAAAGACAAATAACCCAGTTAAAAAATGGGCAGAAAACATGAATAGACACTTCACCAAGGAGGATATTGAGGCAGCCAACAAACATATGAAGAAAAGCTCATGATCATTAGTTATAAGAGAGATTCAAATTAAAACAACGAGATACCATCTTGCTCCAGCACGAATAGCAAAGTTCAACAAGACACAAAATAACAAATTCTGGCAAGGATGTGGAGAGATTGGGACTCTCACACAGTACTGGTGGGATTGTAAAATGTTACAACCACTGTGGAAAGCAGTATGGTGATTCCTTCAAAAGTTGGAATTAGAAATACCATTTAACCCAGCTATTCCATTACTATTTATATATCCTAAGGAAGTAGGGACCATGACAAGAACAGATATATCCACACCCATGTTCATTCCAGCACTATTTACAATAACCAAAAGATGGAAACAACCTAGGTGTCCATAAACTGAAGAATGGATAACCAAACTATGGTA
>NW_006922466.1:556324-557050 GCF_000298275.1 Orycteropus afer afer
AAAAAAAAAAAAAAAAAAAAAAACTTAGCAAAAACTATCCCACCAAACTGGCCAAAAGACTCAGGAATATACTTATTAGGCTTACAAAACTAATGCATTGAGCTTCTGTCTTAGAAGATAGTCAAGGTTGAGTCCATTCTTAAAAACGGGCTTTTTTGGGGGGGCATGGGCAGGGAGGAATGTGTAGTGTTTTTGCAACCCAAGACTGCTGAGTTAACCTTTTCTTGGACACTGGTATTTTATTGAGGATTCTTATATCTATAGATATATGGCAAGGTACCCGGGTGGTACAAATGACTGTTGTTGTTGTTATGTGCAGTGGAGTATGACCAACTCATAGCGACGCCTCCTTGGATTTCCAAGGCAGTATCACTACAGAAGTAGATTGCCAAACCTTCCTTCCAAGGAGTGGCTGGTAGGTTTGAACCACCAGCCTTCTGGTTAGCAGTCAAGTGCCTTAGGCGCTACACTGCCAGAGCTCCTGTACAAATGACTAGCAATCAGCTATTAATTTAAAGTTGACTGTTGAGCAATACCACAGAAGAAAGGCCTGGGGATTTAAACTAAAAAAGAGCTATGCTAAGAAAATCTTATGGAACAGTGTAACCTAACACTTTTCCATGAGTTGGAATTGACTTGATAGCAATGGGTTTATTTTGATTTTGGTTTAGAAGTAAGAGACACTGTTCTGATACTTCTAATTTCTTCCTCTGGATTTGTGAAAGG
>NW_006922466.1:557925-562610 GCF_000298275.1 Orycteropus afer afer
AAAAAAAAAAGAAAGAATAATCCTATTTTTTTTTTTCATATTTCCTCACTGGAAATATTTCTAAACCTCTCTATTTTTTGCTAAAATGATACTAATATTTCAAATTCACAAGTTCCTTTTTAGATTAATCAGAGATCAAAGGCAAATATGTCCTAGATGCTGTCAATATGTTGCATTATTAATTGCCTTACAAAGAATCACCACATAAACATCATGGCCAACTGTTTGATAACAAATGAGATTAGTAGAACAGTTATGATATTTTTTTATGATTATTTAAATACATGTAATATTTTTGCTTTTTCTGATTTTTTCAAACTGTTGACAAAAATCACATAAAATATAATTTTTAAATATTTCAAAAAAATCTAAAGGCACTGAAATAAAATGTAGATAAAATTGATTGACTTGGAGATAAACAAATAAACTGCATAAACAGTAAGTGGGAGTAACTCCTAACACCTGTCAACAGTGTTAGGCATCTCTGAAAAAGCTAATTGGAATTCAAGAAGATATTTAATAGCGAAACAAGTAACTACTTTAAAACATTTCAAATGTTATGCTCAATTTTTACTTTCTACTTAGTTTTCAAAATGCCATTTTTATATGTACATATTTGCATATACATGTATATATGTCTATAACCCTAAGTCACTTGACTGCCAACCAGAAGGCTGGTGGTTCAAACCCACCAGCTATGACTTGGAAGGAAGGTTGGACAATCTACTTCCGTAGTGATACCACCTCGGCGACCCAAGGAAGGGTCGCTATGGGTCATCCATAGAAGTACCACCTGAGAAACCCAAGGAGGGGTTGCTATGAGTCAGAGTCAGATCCAACTCAAAGGCAGTGAAGTTTTTTTTGTTTTTTGGTTTATACCACTATTGCATTTTGGGTGCAGATAACTTATTTTCCGGTTTCACCACACATAGAGGAATTTTGGCCCAGGATAGTATTCAACAAAGCATCACTCACAATTAATTTAAATGGTTTAGGTGATCAAAGGGAGCCTTAATGGCACTTGGCTGGTAACCAAAATGTTGGCAGTTTCAACACACGAACTGCTTCATGGGAGAAAGATGGGACAATTTGCTCTGTTAAGATAACATCCTTGGAAACATGCGTTTTCTTTCCTTTTTTTTTTTTTAATTTTTGCTTTCAGGTGATGGAATATGAGACTTTTGAGCTGATGAGACTTAGATGAAAGTTTGGGCTTGAGTTGATGTAATGGGTTGAGACATTTGATTACTGTATCCATTACTCATGGATGCTATAACAAATAATCACAACCTTGGTAGCCTAAAACAGCAGAAATTTATTCTCTCAATGTTCTGGAGGCCAGAAGTACAAAAGCAAGAGGTCAGAATCAGAGATGCTAAAGGAGGATTAATTTCTTGTCTTTTCTAGCTTCTGGTGGCTATAAGCTCTCCTTTATTTGTGGTTGCATCAGTTCAGTGTATGCTTTCATTTTTAAATACCCTTCTCCTGTTCTGTATGTAAGTAATTTCCTTCAGCTTATCCCTTATAAAGAAACATGTGATTGGATTTAGGGCCATATAAATAATCTATAGTAATCTCCCTTTTTCTAGATCCTTAATTTTATCACATTTTCCTTATAAGGTAGCATTTGCATGTCCCAGGATTAACACCTAACACCATTGCATATTCATTATTCAGCCTATCATAAGGATACTGAAGTTGGGCAAATGTTATTTTCTATGTGGAACGGACATGCATCTCCAGGAACCAGAGAATAGAATGTGATAGGCAGAATAATAATCCTTCCCAAAGATGTCCACATCTTCACCTCTATGATGTGTAAATATGTTAATTGATATGGCAAAAGGGACTTTTCAGATATAATTAAGCTAAAGCTATTGAAACATGGAGACTATCCTGGATTATAGCAAAAGAGAAGACAGTCAGACTCAGAAGGAGATGTGATTAGGGAAGAAGAGAACACAGTGATGCAAGCCCATGGCCAAGAAATATAATCTTGCCAACAACTCAATTTTAGTCCAGTGAAGCTTATTTTCTTTTTATCTCCAGAACTATGAGAAAATTAATGTGTAACATTTCAAGCCAAAATTTCTGTAATTTTTTTTTTTTTTAATAGCAGCAATGGAATGGTACAGACTTATTTTAGTTTTAACTGGAAGAATGAAAGGACACTTTCTATAATAGACTGAATGCACACTCACAAATATACACACAAGATAAAAATCAGTACTTTGTTCTGAGTTTAACAAACACACATAGAGCCATGAGGGGATGAAAATAGGGACTAAGTCCTGAACTTACAAAATTTTAAAGTTTAATTGAACAATTATGCATCTAGACTGCTACACTGCTCTCTTAAAATCTTCAGATGCCTGCCATAGAGTTACTTGCAATTTTGGTGGGTTCTCGACTGACTTCATGTGGATTACTGAGTATGATAGTAACTCTCTGGTGGTGTAGTGCCTAAGGCATTTGCCTGCTAACCAGAAGGCTGGCAGTTCATACCCACAAGCCACTCCTTGAAAGGAAGCCTGGACAACCTACTTCCATAGATATATTGCCTCAGAAACACAAGGAGGGGTTGCTATGGGTTAAGACCAACTTGAAAGCAGTGAGTTTGGTTTTAATCTGCCAAAGTTCAAGGCTATCAGTAAACATAGCTGTATTGCTTTTCTCATGTTGCTCTGAAAGAAAAAGCCACAAGTGAATGGCTTTAACAGACAGGAGTTTATTCTCTTAAAGTTTAGCCGGCTGGAAGTCCAAGTGTAAGATCCCAGCTCCATGGGTTTGGTGAAAGCCCCTCAACTTTGGGCTTCAGCCCTGCCTGTTGCTCCTACTGGAACTGAAGGTGTTTCTTAACTTAGGCAGCTCTGGCTGCATTAGCTGACAAACCCAGTGTCAAAAAGTAAAATGGCAAAGTCCCAATATTATCATGCAGCATGGCAGCCATTAGTTTAAGTCAAGAAACAGTCCCAAGATCAGCAGGCAATATGAAGACCTGCTGTATGAAGACTTGGCTACATGCAGTGTCTAAGGATGCCAAAAAGCTCAAGACTTTTCTCAAAGTGTCTTCTTCTATACTGGAAGCAGATCATATCCCTAAGACAGCTACCCAGCTGCTAACAGTAGATTCCACCATGGAGTTGATTACCAGTCTCATCATAGGGAATAACTATATCCAACAGCCCAGCTACTCAATACCAAGCACAGCAGAGCTGACATATAATATTAACTACCACAATAGTCCATTGACATTAAGATATGATGACCTCTAAATTGGGATCTTGGGTGGCTAGTGCCTAAGGCATTTGACTGCTAACCAGAAGACTGGAGGTTCAAACCCACTAGCCACTCCTCAGAAGGACTGGACAATCTACTTCCATAGAGATACTGCCTGGGAAACCCAAAGAGGGGTTGCTAGGAGTTGGAACCGAGCCAATGGCAGAGAATTAGATGATGAGTGTGTCTCTAAATCAAGTTACATAAATATTGACTCAGAAAAACACACATACACACACACAAATTACACTTTTTTTCAAAAAGGCTGATATTTCAATACTACCTTTTTAACCAAGAAATAACAACAATGGTGTGGCTGTAATTGCTATCCATTAAAAAGAAAAATAAATATTGAGTTGAATTATGTATCACATTCAAAATATAAAATGTCAATGTTGTTTATGAGTGTATAACATCTGGGCATGTGTATATTTAAAAATATTCCAGGCATTGAAGTATGCATTTTAGACTAATTAAAAAAAAAAAAAAAAAAAAAAAACTCACTGCCATGGAGTCGGATCCGACTCACAGTGACCCCTCCTTGGGTTTCCAAGGCAGTATCTTTACAGAGGTAGACTGCCTAATCTTCCTTCTGGGGAGTGGCTGGTGGTCAGTCAAATGCCTTCCTAAGACATTTGTCAATAACCTAGAAATACTATGCAATCAGCACTAAGATTTTAATTAAAAATTACTGTTTAAATGCAAGACAGCATGTTTTGAAGAGTAAGGAGAGTCTTAACAGTTAAGACTTCAGCATAACAGTTAAGGAATCAGAAATTAGCCTGACTTTGAATCTCTTTCATGTTCTAAAGGCTTTGTTCAGATTTTTGAGCACTATCCTTTTGATCTTAGGAAGAAATTTATGAGTAAAAGTAAATCCAAATTAAATCAAAACAAACAACAAAAAAATGTCCTTGAAAATATGAATGAACAGCTACTAGCATGTGAATCATTTAATTATTTTTCCATATTATTGAAAATGATATCACTATGAACAGGAGTTTTGGTAGTGTCTATTTGACTGCTTACCAAAAGGTCAGTGGTTTGAACCCACCAGCCTCTCCTTGGAAGAAAGATGGGGCAGTTGCTTCTATAAAGATTTACAGCCTTGGAAACCCAATGGAGGTCATTATGAGCTGGAGTTGACTCAATTGCAGTAAGTTTAGTTTTGCTCATTTAAAGCATCTTATAGAAAACTAAATTTTTTTTTCTAGGAAGATAACTAAGATATAGAACAAAACTAAAACAGCAAACTGCACAGTAATAACAATATTTTCCTCAAAAGATTGCACACAAGACAAAACAAAATTTGCAGGACAGGTATAAATAAAATTTTTGTTAATAACTGGATGACATTGAGGTCCAAAACATAAGACCCTGTGTTTTTCTACATCTTTTTTTTTTTT
>NW_006922466.1:563010-565118 GCF_000298275.1 Orycteropus afer afer
CCACTATAATTGAAATACTTAATACTCTCATTCACATTAACAATTGTTAGAAAAATTCTGTCCATGACTATGTAGGTAGGATACAATCAGTGTAATTTAGCAAAGGGAAATACATTAATGACAATAGCTTTCAAATATGAGAAGTACAGTTATTCTAGTTAATCACTGAATTAATTATATGTAGAATTTTAGGAAACTAGACATGTAGATTTGTTTCTGCATGGTGCAAATTTACAATGTGATCAGTAAAAATGTGAGATTTTGTGTCTAGCCAGAAGCATCTTTGAAGAATCTAATTCTGAAAAATCAGCTATTGAATAAACTCTATGGAACATAGTTCTGCCCTTACACATGTGGAGTTTCCAGGAATTGAAGCTGACTTAAGGCAACTGGTTGGAAGCTCAGTAGTTTTCTATTCCATATTCACAAAATTACAAGAATCAGACATTTATAGCAATTAGAAGATTGCTATCAATCTCTGTTTTCATATGGTTAAAGTTCATTATTTTATAGGAGCAGTTGTTTTACTTATTCTTACTAAGAATATTTACTTATTCAAAGAACATCGTTTATTTGCCTGAAAAACAGTCATTTTTATAAATTCCATTTAGGGATTAATTCTTAATTACAAAACTGTTAATTTTCCTTCTTTTTTCTTTTTTTAGGAGCCCTTGTGGTGCATCAGTCTGAAAGGCTTGGCAATCTGCTTTTATAAACATTACCGTAAAGAAAACCTTTGACGTAGTTCTACTCTGTCATTTGAAGTTGCTATGAATTGAAAATTAACTTAATGGCAACTAAAAACAACAGGGCCAATAACAATTTATTTCTAACTTACTTTTTTATTTATTTTTTAACCAGTTGCTGCTGAGTTGATTCTGAGTCATGGCTAATTCATATTGTCATTTTTCTTATATACTATTTTTCAAATACATGTATATCATTATTAAGATATTAAACATTCACTTGGCCACTATAATTGAAATACTTAATACTCTCATTCACATTAACAATTGTTAGAAAAATTCTGTCCATGACTATGTAGGTAGGATACAATCAGTGTAAGCTATTTTTACTCTTAAATATTGTAACTAACATTTTGATTTTACTTCACATAATTTTATTTTTAAAATACATTGTTAATTAGAAGACAAAAGATAAAACTGATTAGAATTTTAAACTTATTTTATTAAATTCTGTTGTAAATGTTGAAACATTTGCCTTGAGACACTTACATCTTCCTTATTATATATTCATGGTTGATAGTAATTTCGACAAAAAGTAATCTAGGTATTTTATATAATTAGCATAAACAAAATGATGTACACTAAACATTAAAAATGAAATTATTGTAGTATAATCTAACAAAGGGCAAAGTTAGGAAAACTTAGTCACAAATAAGCACCTTCAGGGAGTGAGTCACTGAGCCTGCAGGCTGGGGACTATGACAATCAAGCTCAGTTTGTACAAGTTAGTAAACAACACTATTGTTCTACATCTTACTTTGGTGAGTAGTGATCAAGGTCTTAAAAGCTTGCTATTTAACATGCAATTGTTGGTCTCTTCTCACCTGGAGCAAAGAAGAGTGACGAAAATCAAAGACACATGGAAACAGACTAAAAGACTAACAGATATGAAAACCTTAGCCTATATGACACTGAGACCAAAAGAACTAGATGATGTTTTCCTACCAATGCCAAGCACTCAGAAAGAGATCAACATTGGAGATCCTGGAGAGAGAGGGGAAAAAAAATATGGAAGAATATTAAAAAAAAAAAAAAAAAAAGAACAGATTTACTGGTCAGTTAGAGACTGGTGGGACCCCATAGACTATGGACCTAGTGATCCTTTGGGCCTAGAATTGAACTCACTCTGTGGCTTAACTCTCAGTCAAATAATAGATAGGCCTATGAACCAACGAAGTACACCAGGACTACGCACTCTTTTGAACAACTAACCATGGGAGATCTGGATGGCAGCATTTGTGCAGAGAGAAAAGTAGTGTGAGTCTGAGAGCTCTAGTAGCCTCCAGGAAAATCTTTAACCAGAAACCTTTTAGTGTCAGCATTACTAACAGAACTTTTGGACTCTTTAGGGCCTTTATCTGC
>NW_006922466.1:565923-568149 GCF_000298275.1 Orycteropus afer afer
AAATGAGATGGCATTCAATATCTCTTTGTTTTTTTTTTTTTTTTTTTAATATGGATATTAATAGTCTTTGTTGGTTAGAACAGTGGTAATTATGGACATGATTGCACATTTTACCAAGGGATCAGAAAACAGAATATATAATACTGAAAACAGGAATAGTTAAGTATGAATTTTAAAGCAAGAGGCACTGAATAAAAATAAAATTATTTTTAGAACCTAAGATTGATAAAAATGATAAATACAAAAAGAGAGATGGGTTGGGGATACAGATCGCACAAAAAAACAAAAAACAAACTCACTGTCATGGAGTTAATTCTAACTCATAGTGAACCCCATTGGGTTTAGGAGGTTGTAAATCTTTATGGAAATAGATTGCCCCATCTTCATTCCATGGAGCAGATGGTGGGATTGAATTGTCAACTTTCTGGTTATCAGCCAAATGCCTTATTATTAATTTGTGAGAGTAATAAATAGAATAATAAAATAGTACTAAATTACTGTATTTGAGGTACTAATTACTTTTGTAAATAAAAATGTAAAATCCATACATCTACACATAGGTGCTTGTTAATATAAGCTTTACACTCACATGAATCACAGCAATATATTAGCAGCACATCCTTCCTGATTTCAAGTGATTCAGTATCCCCTTGTTCTTTTTGAAAAACAGCCTCTTGGTATTTGTACAATTTCCTAGTGAGTGCAAAGGTAATCCCCATTTGTGGTAGTTCAGCATGTGTGTCAACTTGGCTGGCCCTGGTTGAGTGGCTGGGCAGCTGGATGTAGTATTCCCCATGATAAGAGTAGTAATCAACTCCACAATAGAATCTACTGTGAGCAGCTGAGTAGCTAGCTGCTTTAGAGATGTGGTCTGCTTCCTGTATATAAGGAGAAGCCTTGGAGATAGTCTCTAGTTTATGGCATGCTTGAACCCTACATGTAGCCATGTTGTTGCTCAGAAGCCTGCCACACTCTGCTGACCTTGGGATATTCAAATGAATTTGAATGAATGGCCTGCCATGTGGTTTGGTATCATCAGGTCTGCTTTTTCACTTGTCAACCTTTGGCTTGTCAGCCTCAGCAGCCAGCTGCTCTCTGAGTGAAGAAAAACCTCTACCAGTGGCTGGGAGCAGGGACAAGAGCTGAAGTCCAAGGCTGAGAGGCCTTTACATAGCCCCTAGAGCTTGGCATTTTGAACTCAGACTTAAAGCCTCCAAACTATAAGAGAATAAACCTCTGTTTGTTCAAGCTATCCCATTGGTGGTATACTCTTATTAGAGTGGCACTAGGTAACCAGAACACCATTCTTCAAAATATTATCTATAATTTATTATGATCCATGTAGTAGAATGTCCTTACATAATCAGTAAAACACAGGTAAACATCTTTCTGTTATTCTGTGCTTTCAGCCAAGATCCATCTTACGTTAGTCATAATATTCCTCATTCCACGTCCTCTTCTGAATCCAACTTGAGTTTCTCGAAGTTCCCTATCAATATAATAAATTTCATTTATCTTTAGCAAAATTTCATTTTACTTGGACCCACAATCAACACCTGATAAAGGAGGAGGCAAGAAATGAGATGCCATATTTCACTGGATACATATGCTGCAAAGGATTTCTTTAAAGTGTTAAAGAGCAAAGATGTGACTTTGAAGACCAAGGTGGACCCAACTCAAGCTATGGTATTTTCAATCAGCTCATATTAATGTAAAAGCTAGGCAATGAATAAGGAAGACTGAAGAAGAGTCTATATCTTTGAATTGTGTTGTTGGCGAAGAATATTGAAAATGAAATGCAAGAAGAATGAAAAATCTGTCTTGGAAGAAGTGCAGCAGGAATGTTCCTTAGAAGCAAGAATGGACAGACTTTATCTCATCCACTTGATCATATTGTCAGAAGGGACCAGTCTCTGGAGAACGATATCATGATTGGTAAAGTGAGGGTCAGTGCAAACGGGGAAGACCTTCAAAGAGATAGATTGACACGGTGGCTGCAAAAATGGACTTGAACATAGCAAGGATTGTGCAGCACAAGGCAGTGTTTCATTTTGTTGTACATAGGGTCACCATGAGTCAGAGAGTACTTAATGACACCTAACAACAACAACATATATATCAGTATAGATACACTTTGCAGGAATTACATCCAATTTGATATATGAAGAAAATTGTAATGTTAAGCAAGTAATAGTTTGAAAAAAATCAAATTCTTAACACAATTAT
>NW_006922466.1:569330-571881 GCF_000298275.1 Orycteropus afer afer
AACAAAAAACACTCCCACCAAGTTGACTACTTAACGTGATCCTTATTGGGTTTCCAAGGAGGTAAATCTTTTCATAAATAGATTGCTCCATCTTCCTTCCATGGAGCAACTTGTGGGTTTGAACAACCAACCTTCTAGTTAGCAGTCAAACAGTTGAACACCTTAGGTCCTGCACCACTAGAGCTCCTTAATCTGTCTATGGTCATGGGTAAATTCCCTTTTGCCTAGACATACAGGTATGTCCAGCATTTTTTTTTTTTTTTTTTGCAAACCCATAAAAAGAAATTTTAAAATATCATAATAAAGAGAATGAGAGATCTAGTGCTGAAATACGTTTCCTCCACAAAAGTTTGAAATTGGTCTTAATAGAATATTACTGAATTCAGCAGTCTAAAAACCTTGAATACTTAGATTTTGAGTTTCCATCTAGCTTACTTTTCTGCAGTGATACTTCATAATATAAAACTTCACTGACAAATATTTTTAATTTAATCTCATTTCTTATAGTTTAAAATATCTTTACTATGACATTCAAAACAATTACATGCTCTATATACTGAAAATCCTAAATAAAAGTATATTACCCACCATTGTTGTTGTTGGTATGTGCCGTGAAGTCGTCTCTGACTCTTAGTGACCCCTCCTTGGGTTTCCAAAGTGGTATCTCTATAGAAATAGATTGCCCAATCTTTCTTCCGAGGAGTGTCTGGTAGGCTTGAACTGCCAGCCTTCTGATTAGCAGTCAAGTGTCTTAGGCACTATGCCACCAGAGCTCCCTAAGATATTAAACCAATAAGAAAAGATATTATACTTGATCTTAGCCAAAAGCCAAGAAGCAATCTTATAAAAAAAATGTGTCATCTCTGTTTGACATTAGTGGGAGTAACCAGTTAACTAAGTAAGTATTTAAGAAGTAAATCAAATAAAAACAAACAAACAAAAAAAACAATGTTCTATCTTATTTCACTTAAATGGTTAGTTTGATTGGCAGAAGAATCACAATCAGAGCACTTCAGTAAGTGTAAATTCACAGCAAAATTCTGAAAGCTCACTCTCGTTTGCCTGGGAGATAACCTATCTGGAACTAGAGGATACCACTTCTGCTAGTAAGGGCTGTACTTCAGATGACATTCTCATGTGTCTAAAGTAACTACCTTTTATAACACTTACTCAGAGTGCAGCTATAATATCCAAGGGTTTTCCAAAATCCTCCAGTACAGAACATAAGATATTCCCTGACAATTCATAAACAATAGATAGATACACCCTTTTAGACTGCTTGATATTAAACAATTTAAAGTTCACTTCACTAAGCAAAGTTGCTTTTAAAGGTAAGGAATATGGCACAAATAGTTGCAGCACTAGATTACAAATAAATACTCTACTTTCACCCTGACTCCAACATATAGAACAACGGAATTAGGGCAGACTGTGCCTTAACTCCTCTCTTTTGTTTTATTGTTGTTAATTGTTGTCAAGTCAGTTCAGACTCATAGCAACTCTATATACAATAGACCAAAACACTCCCTGGTCCTGAATCATCATTACAATCATTGCTATGTTAGATCTCATTGTTGCAACCACTATGTCAATCCATCTTATTGAGGGTCTTTCTCTTTTTCACTGACCCTCTACTTTACCAAGAATAGTATCTTTCTCTAGAGATTGGTCTGTCTTGACAACATGTCCAAAGTACATAAGAGGAAGTCTCAACATCCTCACTTCTCAGGGAGCACTCTGGCTCCTTACTCCTCTCTTTATTGATCTTGATTTTTTTTTTTTTTCTTTTCTCAGTAAATCCTCTTCCTTTATCCATGATATGTTGTAATTGGAGTTAATTCCAAACCTTACTGCAACACAGATATTAACTTACCCAGTAAATAACAGTATTCAGGATAGCACATAGATAAATATACCATGAAAAACAAATAGTGTTGTGGACTTTGAACTCAACAAATTAATTTGAAAACTGGTAGAAGTAAATATAAGTAATCTAGGAATATTGAACAATAGAGATTTTAGGAATATTTTTCTTCACTTCAATGTAGTATATATCCTTTATAAAAATATGAAAGTTATAAAATTAAACTGTAGTTATATACCTAAAATAAGATTAAATATTACCTCCAAAGATATTTCAGACACTATCTCATTGTCCTGTAATGTTTAACTTTCTAATTTCTCTCTTTTCATTGATATAGCAAGAAGAGAGAATAGGTATAGATGTTGTTGTTGCTGTTGGTATATGCCGTCTAGTCAGACCCAACTCATAGTGACCTCTCCTAGGGTAGCCGAGGCAATATCACTATGGAAGTAGATTGCCCAACCTTCCTTCTGAGGAGTGGCTGGAGGGTTTGAACCACCAGCCTTCTGGTTAGCAGTCTTAGGCACTACACTACCAGAGCTCTCAGATACAGATGTAGGGAAAAAGAAATAATGAAAAAAAGAAAAAAAAAAAAAATACAACCCTCGTTTTCCATAGAATTATACATAAAGGGAAAAACAGAAGAAGCTAATTCCTTGGAAATTTTCTTATTTGATTGAAATTTAG
>NW_006922466.1:572266-572863 GCF_000298275.1 Orycteropus afer afer
AGAGAGAGAGAGAGTTGTTTTTGTTAGGTGTAATTGAGGACTCACAGAGATCTTATGTGTAAAATTGACCAGTTCTGCACCATCCTCACACTATGCTCACATGGTAGTTTTTGATCCTATTTCTACAGCCACGTTTTCTGTGTATTTACACACACACACACCCCTTCATATATATGCACATATGTGTATAGGTATACATAACACACACACATATTATAGTACATTACTGCACAATTTTAAGAATAGTCAATAAACATTGTCCAATACAGAGGAAGAAGATGAATCACTTAGCTTAGAAGGCTCTCAAAGTAGGACTTCAAAAGAGCTGCATTATCAGAGTAAAATCAACCTTACTCATATGGATAAGGTAAAGCTCTCGAGAACTCCATTTGCTGATGTGGCACCACTCAAATTGAGGAGAAACAGCAGCAAACATCCATTAATAATCAGAACACTGAATGTACGAAGTATGAATCTAGGAAAATTGGAAGTTTTCAAAATTAAATGGAACACATAAAGATTGATATCGTAGGAATTAGTGAGCTGAAATGGACTGGTTTTGGCCATTTTGAGTCAGACAGCCATATGATCTACCAT
>NW_006922466.1:576282-580721 GCF_000298275.1 Orycteropus afer afer
ATATATATATATATATATATATGTATATATATATGCTGTGTTGTTATTGTTATGTGCTGTTGAGGCATCTCTGACTCATAGTAACCTTATGTACGACAGAATGAAACACTGCTCAGATTTGTGCCAGCCTCATGATGCCTGATGTACCTGAGCCCACAGTTGTAAACACTTTATCAGACAATACATCTTGTCGAAGGCCTTCCTCTTTTTCATTGACCCCCACTTACCAGGCATGATATGCTTCTTCAGAGAATGGTCCCTTCTGACAACATTACCAAAGTAGATGAGACGAAGGCTTGCCATTCTTGCTTCTAAGGAGCATTCTGACTGCACATCTTCCAGGACAGATTTGTTCATTCTTTTGGCAGTTCATAGTATTTTCAGCATTTTTCTCCAACACCACAACTTAGAAGCATCAACTCTTCTTTGGTCTTCCTTATTCATTGTTGAGCTTTCACATGAATATGAGGTTATTGAAAATACCATGGCTTGGGCTAGTTACATCTTAGTCTTCAAGGAGGTATCTTTGCTCTTTAACACTTGAAAGGGGTCTTTTGCAGCAGATTTGCCCAATGCAGTAGTTACCAGATGTCTTAACTGCTGCTTCCATTGGTATTGATTGTAGAACCAAGTAATATAAAGTCTTTGACAACTTCAATTTTTCTCTACTTATTGTGATGCTGCTTATTGGTCCAGTTGCGAGGATTTTCGTTTTCTTAATATTGAGCTGTAATCCATACTTCAGAACGTAGTCTTCAAACTTTTTCAGTAAGTGTTTTAAGTCATCCTCACTTTCAGCAAGCAAAGTTATGTTGTCTGCATATCTCAGGTTGTTAATGAGTATTCCTCCAATTCTAACATAACATTCTTCTTCATACAGTTCAGCTTATTTGCTCAGCATAAAGGTTTAATAAGTATGGTGAAAGGATATAACCCTGATGCACTCCCTTCCTAATTTTAAATCCTGCAGTATTCTCTTGTTCTATTCCAATGACTGCCTCCTGGTGTTTGTACAGGTTCCTCATTAGAAAAACTAAGTGCTCTGGAATTCCCATTCCTCTCAATGTTATCCATAATTTGTTATTATCCACACAATAAAATGCTTTTGCATAATCAATAAAACACAAGTAAACATCTTTCTGGTATTCTTTGTTTTCAGCTAAGATTCATCTGACATCAGCAATGATACTCCTAGTTCCACGTCCTCTTGTGAATCCACCTTGCACTTCTGGAAGTTCTCACTCAATATACTGTTGCAACCATTTTTGAATTATCTCCAGTAAGATTTTACTTGCATGTGATATTAATGATATTGTTCAATAATTTCCATATTCTGTGAGATCACCTTCCTTTGGAATAGGTACAAATATATATCTCTTCCAGTCAATTGGCC
Source organism: Orycteropus afer afer (assembly GCF_000298275.1). NCBI lineage: Eukaryota > Metazoa > Chordata > Mammalia > Tubulidentata > Orycteropodidae > Orycteropus > Orycteropus afer. The sequence continues at coordinate 577,676 of NW_006922466.1, forward strand.
AGGTACTTTTCTTCCAAATCTCTTGTCATAGATGAGTGAGTGCCTCCAGCCTGGCATCTGTTGGTTGAAACATCTCAAAGGGTATTCCATCAATTCCTGGAGCCTTGTTCTTCACAACTTCCTTCAGTGAAGCTTTGAATTCTTTCTTCAATATGACTGGGTCTTGATCATATGCCACCTACTGAAATAGATGAACTTCAACTATTTTTGGTACATTGACTCTGTATTCCTTCCATCTTCTTTTGATATTACCTGAATCATTCAATATATTGTCCATAGAACCTTTCAATATTGCATGTTGAGGCATAAACATTTTCTTCAGTTGATATATATACACATATATACATGTGGTAGTTAAGGTTATATGTCACCTTGGCTTGCCTGGTTTTGAGTGCCTGGGCAGCTGGATGTAGTTATTCCCCATTGTGAAATTGTTAATTAACTCCATGGTGGAGTGTACTGGAGCAGCTGAGTAGCTGCTTTAGGGACGTGACTTGCTTCTAGTATATAAGAAGCAACTTTGAGGAAAGTCTCGAGTTTTTGGCACTCTTGAATCCTGCAAGTAGCTGAATCAATATTCAGCAGCTTGCCATGATGTCTGCTGATCTTGGGACTGATAATGGATGGAATCAATGGACTGCCATGTGGTTTGATTATATCTGGACTGTGCCATTTTTGTCAACCTTGGGTTTGTCATCCTTAGCAGGTAGCAGCTGCAACAAGCCCTAATTTTTTATGGAAAATAAATAGACCTTTGTTCAGCAAAGCACTGCTGAAGAAGAACAAAGCAGGAGATCTCACAATACCAGATCTCAAAGCTTACTAAAGAACAACAATTGTCAAAACAGCCTGGTACTGGTATAAATACAGATATATAGACCAGTGGAACAGACTTGAGATTCCAGAAATAGATCCATCCACCTATGGTCAGCTGATCTTTGAAAATGGACTGAAATCCATTAAATGGGCAAGAGATAGTCTTTTTAACAAGTGGTGCTAGCAAAACTGGATATCCATTTGCAGGAAAGTGAAACAAGTTCCATAACTCACACCATTCATAAAAACTAGCTCTAGATGGATCAAATACTTGAATGTGAAACTTAAATCTATGTGAAAAATATTAGATTTCTATGTGAAGCCTTAATGTGAAACAAAATACACAAACAACAGAAGATAAACTAGATCATTAGGACCTTCTGAAAATTAAATTATTGTGTGCATCAAAAATTTCTCCAAAAAAGTAAGAAGGGAAATTACAGGTTGGGAAAAAATATTCAACAATGACATATCTGACAAAGGACTTATCTCTAAAATTTATAGAAAACTCCAGAATCTCAACATTAAAAAGATAAACAATCCAATTAAAAACTGGGTAGAAGACATGAACAGACACTTCACCAAAGAAGATACTTATATGCATGTGAAACCTGGACAATGAATAAGGAAGAACAAAGAAGAGTTGATGCTTTAAATTGTGGTGTTGGCAAAGAATACTGAAAGTACCATGAGTTGCCAGAAGACAAAATGTCCTGAATGAAATGCAGCCAGAATTCTCCTGGGAGGTGAAAACAGCCAGACTGTGTCTCAACTACTTTGGCCATGTTGTCAGAAGGGACCATTCCAACAAATACATGAAGAAATGTTCACTATGATTAGCCATTACAGAGATGCAAATCAAAACAACCACTACATGACATCTCACCCCAGTATTGATAGGAAACAAAATTCAACAAGATAGAAAATAACACATGCTGGCAAGGATGTGGAGAGATTAAGACTCTCATAAACTGCTGGTGGGACTGCAATGTGATACAACCACTGTGGAAATTTGTAGGGTGATTCCTTAAAAACTTGGAAATAGAAATACCATTTGATCCACCAATCCCATTACTAGGTATACATCTCAAAGAAGTGAAAGCCAGGACATGAATAGCCAGGACATGTTCACTACAGCATTATTCATGATAGCAATGGTATGGAACAACCTAAGTGCCCATCAGCCAAGGAATGGATAAACAAACTGATACATACATACAGTGGAATACTATGTAATCTTAAAGAATAATGTAGAATCTGTAAAACACTGCATAACTGGATGAACTTGGAGGACATCATGCTGAGTGAAATAAGTCACTCATAGAAGGACAAATATTGCATTAGTCTAGTATTATAAAAGGGAGGTCTTGTAGCATAGTGGCTAAGACACTTGACTGCTAACCAGAACTAACTCACCAGCCACACCTCAATCAGAAAGAAGATAGGTCAATCTACTTCCATAGTGATAGTCTCGGCAACCCAAGGAGGGGTTGCTATGAGGCGGGTCTGACTCAACAGCACATAACGACATAACAAGAAGTATTATAAAAAATCAAGGAATAGTTTATGCATGGAAGGGAAATTTCTTTATTGGTTACTAGGGTTAGGAGGGGAGGGAGGGGGGAATTCATAGATAGGTTGAGAATATATAGAAATACATGTATGTATATATATGTACATATATGTATGTATATGGGAGCTCTGGTAGCATAGTGCCTAAGGCACTTGACTGCTAACCAGGAGGCTGGCGGTTCAAGCCCACCAGCCACTCCTTGGAAGGAAGTTGGGCAATCCTACTTCCGTAGTCTGCCTCGGAAACCCAAGGAGGGGTCGCTATGAGTCAGGGCCGACTCGACGGCAAATAACAACAACAACAACAACATGTATATATATATGTACACCAGAGATGATGTGATTACTAGGTGTAAGAAGTAAGAAGCAGGGAGAAAGGGGAAATATTTGTGAGGCATTGAGTTTATGCTAATGGTGGTGGAATATTTTGGAAAATGGTAGCAATAAAGGTAGTATAACATGACTAATATTATCAATATCCCTGAGCTACAAATGTGGAAGCTGTTATGTTGGCAAATGTCCTGTTGCATGTGTTTTCTCCACAATAAAATTTTAAAAATAAATAAATAAAATACTAAGGAGAACAGCTAGGAAATAAAACAAAATTAAAATTAAATTTAAAAAAAACCATGTACATGAATCATGTCTTTCCTCCAGT
>NW_006922466.1:580821-584982 GCF_000298275.1 Orycteropus afer afer
ATTGAAAAGTCATAAATATATATATAAATTACTTAAATTAATGAAAAGAAATCCTATGTTCTAAATTGGAAGAATTAATATTATTATGAGGTAATCCCTCAATTTGATTTACAGACCTATGCAAGCCCTTTCAAAATCAGATTTTTTTTCCAGTGACACCTAACAGGAACAACTTTATATATAAAATTATCAATGGCATCATTTTAAGTGAGAATAAATTTAAAATCTGAGTATTTGTAGAAAATTGATTTTTAACAAGAATACTAAACAATTCAATGGACAAAGAAAAATCAATAGACTGAGACAACTGGATATCCACATTCAAAACAATGAAGTTGAACCCCTAAGTCATGCAATGCTCAAACTTAATCCAAAATAAATATAAAAACTTTGGGATGTCTATAGCTAATGTTTATGGTATTGGACTGGGAATTTAAAAAAAAAAAAAATATGACACCAAAATTGCAAGCAATCATAGAAAAAATACACAAATTCAACTGAATCAAAGAAAAGATTTTGTGTTTCAAAACGAAACCGTTTATAAATTCTAGATACTAGATCCATACATGTTATATGATTTACAAATATTTTTTCCCTGTTTTGTGGGCTATATATTCACTATTTTGATGGTTCTTCCCAACCCTTCTCCCTCTCCTATTATTCCCTTCATTCCTGGAATTGAACTCAGTTACATGGCCTCTCAGCCAAACATTAGACAGGTCTATGAGTTGAACATCTACACAGGCAGGATGTATTCCATAGAAAAATCTACCATGGGAGAAAAGAAGGGCAGCATTTACAGAGGGGGAAAGGTAGGTAGGTAGGCAGAAATACATAGAGAAGAAAGACAGAGGGAAAGGAAAACCACAGGGAGAATGTGGGAGGAGAGCTGTTCCACAGCGGGAAATGTAACCAACGTTGCAAAACAAAATTTGTTTGAACTGTTGCATGTGGAATGAATCTGCTTTGGAAAATTTTACCAAATCACCAATAAAGTTTAAAATAAAATAAGGAAACCATCAAAATAATGAATGTAAAGCCCATTAAACTGGAGAAAGATTTGGAAATCATTTAACTCATATGGATCCTGTATCTAGAATTTATAAAGAATTATGACAATTAAATAACAAAAAGATCAATAACCCAATTCAAAACTGAGAAACTGAATCACATAAATATTTCTTGAAATAATTTTTATTAAATAACTATGACTGATGCATAAAAAAGTTAAAAAAATTATAAATACTATAGAAGTTATAGAGATATTGGACACCTCCATTCATTGTTGATGGAAATATAAAATGGATATACCACCATCTTTGAATAACTTTCACAGTTCCACAAAAAGTTAATCATGGAGTTCCCATATGATACAGCAATTACACTCATAGGTTTTCCCATGAAGATTGAAAACATATATCCACAAGCATTAAAAAAAAAAAAAAAAAAAAGTTGCATATGATCATGCACAGCATGATTATTTTTAATAGCCAAATAGTGAAAACAAACAAAATACTCATTATTTAATAAATCATTAAACAGACTGTTGTTTAAAGGTACTTGTATGCCAAGATGTTTATTATGACTCATGATGACCCTGGTTTACAAAGTCTGCCCCATTGCATTTCCTAGGCTGAGTGGAACATTATTCAGTCATAAAAATGAATCAAAAAAAGCCAAACTCACTGCTGACTCAGCGACACTTCCTTGGGTTTCCAAGGTGGTATCACTGCAGAAGTACATTACCCAATTTTCCTTCCAAGGAGTTTGAACCACCAGCCTTCTGATTAGCAGTCAAATGCATTAAGCACTATGCCACCAGAGCTCCTATAAAACTGAAGGAAGCTCTAATGAGTAAAGTTCTAATATATAATATGACACAGCTAAAACTTAAAAACATGATGTTAATTTAAAAAAGTTAGAAACAAAAAATGACCTATTTTATTACCTATTTATGTGAATATTTAGAGCAGAAATCCACATAGGCAGAACATGTGCAAATGCTGGGTAGACTCAAATAGAGAATGACAGCTAATTGCTGTTGTATTTCTTTTTAATGCAGTAAAAATGTGGAAATAGAAAACTCAACCTTGCACAACCATATTAATATACTAAAAAAAATTAGATTGTACACTTTAAAAGTGAGTATTATATCTCAATTAAAAACCAGAAAACAGGGACAGGAGAGAAGATAGCATCCTCATGACACACTTTATCTAATTCCTATAGAGCAGAGACCTGGAAAAAATGGCATGAAAGAGATAAAGATGATGATACTGGATCTCAGATCATCAAATGAGGGGATAAAGAAGTAGACTGAATGCTGATTAGAAACAGAAACAGAATGAAGACAGTCACTGAGGGGGGAAAGAATTTGGGTCTCATGAAGTATACCCATTTTGAGACACAGCAGGCATCATAAATGGACATGAAGAAACCAAATTCATAGAATCCACTTTGAGACAGAGACAAAGTGTAAACAGATCTGGAACGAATCAAGGTTAGAAGAACACAAGCTGGATCTGGGAGAGGAAAGCACAGGGAAATGGGCAAGAGTTCCAGTGGAGGGAGCTAGTGAAGGGGGAATAGAACAACTAACTAGTTGTTAATACTTGTCATTTGGATTGAGGACCGCTGTGAATGTGAAGACCTGTAGGGTAACAGTTGGAGATGCTGGACTCCAGGCAGCTCTCAACTTTATTGAGTCTGGGCTGAAACTGTTGCACATGCACAAAAGTGCACTGGGCTCACAACTGTAAACTGTGACTGCAGAGACATGTTCTTCTGCTTTCCCCATTACTCCATACTAGTGACAGGGGTAAACCCTCTTCCTGCCCACTCCAACATGGTGGCTAAGAATGCCCACCTTTTACTCATCAAGTTTCTTGGGCTGCCTCATCCCACCTGTGGCCACTCACCACACTAAATTCAAAGACAACAGAGCTGAGTATTGGCAGCAATACCTACTTGGGTCTGTGTCATCAATAAGTCTTTCTCTCTGTTGGAAGTTAATGTGTTTGCAGGCTCCTGTCCTCTCCTCAGACATGCATTCACATTTATTGTGCCACAGTCATTGGCTGGCATTGTAACAAGATGACTATAGCTGCTCCAGACCATCTTTTCTTTTCTTTTTTCCACTTTTTATCCTCTTTATTTGTTTATTTTTTCCCTCTATCTCTTCTTCTTTTATTCTTACCCATTTTCTTTCTCTTATACCTCCCTTTATTTCTTTGTCTCTTTATTCCTGCCACATCCAATAGAAAGTGGACATAAGTCCCCACTATTCAAGCATACTTAGTACCCCTACCATCTATCACTTTATACAATGAGTGTCACCATCCACTCCTGCACCACAGGTTCAGTGGCAAATCATGGACTTCATAGACTTACCTGGCCTGTACCTCCTCTCTATGACCAACAATCAAACCTATGTCCACATTCCCATGAGTTACTCCATCCCTGGGCTGCCAAAATGGAAACCAAATAATATACCTGCCTCAGTAACCAGTTATATCAAAACAAAGCTAAACAAAACAGTAAGGTGAAGCAACTATCACATAATCAACCCATAAAAAACAACTGCAAAATGTTTCCACACAACAGACAACTTCAATTGAAACACAAAACAGGTAAAGATAGTGCAAGTAAGTGACCAAATAAAGAATAAGGAAATCAGGAAATCTGCCTGAGGAATAATAGGTAATTACACTACCTGATAAGGACTTTGAAGAATATATATACCTTCCAAAACCTCAAGGAAACCACAGCAACATTAAGGAGAAGACGGAAAGTACCCTAGAAGAATTCAGGAAAACAATACAAGAGTAAAATGATAAAATAAATAGATAATCGGAAACCATACATTAGAAACCAAGAAGATACATATTAGTATTATGGTGATAGATAATGTTCTGGTTACCTAGTGCTGCTCTGACAAGAAACATATACCACAAATGGGTTGGCTTTAACAAACAGGAGTTTATTCTTAGAATTTGCAGGATTTAAGTCCAAGTTCAAAGTGCCAGGCTCTAGGAGCTGGGTGAAAGCCCCTTAACCTTGGGGTCCAGCTCTGCCTCCTGCTCCCAGCCCACTGGAGCTAGAGGTATTTCTTCACTCAGACAGCTGCTGGCTGCTGAGGCTGAGAAGCTCCAAGATTGACAA
>NW_006922466.1:585807-587998 GCF_000298275.1 Orycteropus afer afer
AAAAAAAAAAAAAAAAACTTTGAAAAAGTAATTACCAACCAAGAATTGTATATCCAGAAAAATCGCACACATATGTGATGGCAAAATTAAAACATTTCTAGATAAAAAGAAATTAAGGGTATTTGCAAAACCAGAACAAACTTACAAGAAATTCTAATAGCAGTCCTTTGCACAGAAAACCAACAACAGAAAACAACAACCTAAGATTAAAACAAAGAAAAGCATTACCCAGAAAACAACCCAGAAAAAAGAACTATCAAAACTAAAACAATTTTACAACACTGAAATAGAGAATCAGAGGTGTCAATTTATACATGAAAGCTACAAAACAAAAAAGGGAACAAATGATATAATTACAGAACTTCCAAATGGAAAGAAATTCAGGATGATATAAATATAAAACAGAGTGTTACAAACTTAGGAAGATAAAATTTAATTACAATGTTACCACAAAGAAAATTAATAAACTGTCTAAATAAGATAAAAAAGAAGAAAACTATTAGCAAACACAAACTCAACAATAATGAAGAAAATTTGATAATCAAATCAACTCAGCACAGAAAAAGTTTCAGAACAAAGAGAAGATTAACACCATAATGAAGAAGTACAAAAGCACCACAGCAGCAAATTCATACCTAGCATAAATTATACTAACTGGGAATGGATTAAATGCACCAGTTCAGCAAAAGAGAGTGGAAGAAGGGGTAAGAAAACAGGACCTGATGATGTGCTGCTTACAAGAGACTCAAGTTAGACACATACATTAAAGTAAACTAAAAATCATAGGATGGAGAAAAGAATATCAAGCTAATAGAAAAATGAACAGGAGTGGCAATATTAATCTCCAATACATAGATGTCAAGGGGATAAAAGCAGAATAAGGGACAGAAAGGACATTATTTAGTGGTAAAAGGGTTAGCCCACCAAATGAACATCACCATAATACATATCTATGCACCCAATGCAAAAGCTCAGAAATACATAAAGCAAGCAGTATCAGAATTGCAAAAAGAAGTAGACAATTCTATAGTAGCAATAGGATACTTTAACACATCACCTTTGGTGTAGGACATAACAACTGGAATGAAACAATAAATATGCAGAAGATCTCAACAACACAATGAACTAACTTGACCTCAGAGACATATATAGATCAGTCCATCCCACAGAAATGCAATGCACATTATTTTTGCAATCTATGTGGATCATTGTGCAGAATAAACCATATGTTAGGACACATAAAAGCCTCAAGAACTTTAAAAACCCTGAAATGCTACAAAGCACCTTCTCTTAACAAACTGCTATAAAATCAGAGTTCAATAACAAGAAGATGAGGGGAAAAAAATCAAATATATCAAAACTGATTAACACCCTGCTCAAAAACTACTGTAACAACAGGAATAAAAATGAAATAGTTAAAAAAAAAAAAAAAGTTGCTAAAAGCAAACAAGAATGAAAACACTTGGTTCTCTGGTGTTGCCCTAACAGAAAATACCACACGTAGAGATGGCTTTAATAAACTGGGATTTGTTATTTTACAGTTTAGAAGGTTAGAAGTCTGAGTTCAAAGTGCCAGCTTTACAGGTTGAATGAAAGCCCTTGACCTTAGGTGTCAGCTCTCCCCCTTGTTCTTGGTCCACTGAAGCTGGAGGCTTCTCCTGACTTGGGCAGCTGCTAGCTGCTGAGGCTGATGAATCTAGGTCAACAAAGAAAACAGCAGAGGCCCAAAATTATCAAGCAACATGAAAGGCCACTAATTAAAGTCTAGAAACAGTTTGAGATTAACAGAGAATATGGCAAGCCACTGAGAAGAAGACTTGGCCAAAATGCAAGACTCACATGTGCCAAAAACTCAGAGACCTTTCTCAAAGGTTCTTATATACTGGAAGCATACTACATCCTTAAGGCAGCTACTCAGCCACTCATAGTAGATTCCACCATTGAGATGATTACCAATTTCATCAAGAGGAATAACTATATCCAGCTGCCCAGACGCTCAAAACCATGCCCAACCAATTTGACACATAATCTTAACCACCACACACAACATACAAAAACTTTTCAGATACAGAAAAAGCAGTCCTCAAAGATCAATTTATAGCAATAAAAAAAAACATCAAAAAATATGAAACAATCAAAATCAATGCCTTAAATGAATGACTCCAACAATTAGAAAAAAAAAAAAAAAAAC
>NW_006922466.1:588388-590452 GCF_000298275.1 Orycteropus afer afer
AAAAAAAAAGTCTTGGTCCAGATTGCTTCACTGGAAAATTCTACCAAACATCCAAACATTAAGAGAACATCCACCATGTCTACTCACATTATTCTAGAATATAGAAGATGAGATATGCCCAAATTCATTTTATGAAGTAGGCATAACCCTGATACCAAACCTAGGCAAAGACATCACTAATAAAGCAAATTACACACCATTATCTCTCATGAATATAGGCACAAAAAATTTGTCAACAGAATTATAATCAATAGAATTCAACACTGCTTCAAAAAAATATAATAACCAAATGTGATTCATACCAGGTATGCAAGGATGGTTTAACATTAGAAACACATAAATGAAACAAAGGAAAATAACCACATGGTCATGTCAATTGATGCAGGAAAAGCATTTGATAAAATCCAACACACATTCCTGATAAAAGCTTTCAGCAAAATAGGATTAGAATAGAAATTCCTTAACATATTGAAAGGTATATACACAAAACCAACAGCCAATATTATTCTCAAAGGAGGGAGACTGAAAGACAAGGATATCCTCCATCACCATTGCTATTCAACATTGTATTGGAAGTCTCAGGAAAGGCAACAAGGTAAGAAAGGAAAATAAAATGCATCCAAGTTGGTAATGAAGAAGTAATTCTACTCCAATTTACGATGATGTGATCATATACATAGAAAATCCCAGAGACTCAGCTTCAAAACTACTGGATCTAATTGAACAATTTAATAAAGTGTCAAGGTACAAGATCAACATACGAAAATCTATTGGATTTCTCTATATTAACAAAGAGATATTTGAAATAAAATAAGAAAAGCAATATCATTTAAAATAGCTACTAAAAAGATAAAAATTTTAGGAGTCTTACCAGAGACCCAAAAATCCTATACAAAGAAAACTACAAAACACTGTGCAAGAAACTGAAAGAAATCTACATGAATGGAAGTACCTACCATGATCATGAATAAGAAAATTGAACGTTGTGAAAATGTCAATAATACCCAAAGCAAACTATAGACATAATGCAATCCCACTCTAGAGTTCTTTAATATTATTTAAGGACACGGGAAAAACCAATCACAAATTTTATAGGGAAAGGAAAGCAACCTTTAATAAACAAAATAATACTGAAGAAGAAGAACAAAATAGGAAGTTTCACTTTTTCAGATTTCAAAACCTAGTATTCATCTATGATAGTCAAAAGAGCCTGGTATTGGTAAAAAACAGAGGTAGTAGAACGATAGAACAGAATTGGGAACTCAGAAGTAGATCCATCCATCTGTAGATACCTGACTCTTGACAAATGTCTGGAATCCATTAAATGAAGAAAAGATATTCTCTTTAACAAATGGCACTGACAAAACTGAATACATATTTGCAAAAAAATAATTCATTACCTAACACCATATATAAAAACTAACTCTAGGTGGATGAAAGACCTAAATATAAAATTTAAAACTCTGAACATCGTCAATGAAAAGATAGAGGCAAACTTAGAGGCCCAAATTTATGGCGCAAACAGACTATCAAACGTAACCAAAAATTCACACAAAACTGGAGATAAACTAGGTGACTGCGACCTTTTAGAAAATTAATTCTTATGCACATCAAACGATTTCTCTAAAAGATTAAAAACTAAACCTACAGATTGGGGAAAATATTTGTCAATGACATATCTGACAAGGGACATATCTTTGAAATTTATAGAAAATTTCAGCATTTCAACAACAAAAAGATAAAAATCATTAAAAAATGGAAAGAGGGCATGAACAGACACTCAACCAAAGAACAGTTTCAGGAGGCCAACAAACACACAAATAAATGCTCACTTATCCATTAGAGAGCTGCAATTCAAAACAAAGAGATAACATCTTACCTCATCAATAATAGAAAAGTTCAACAAAGTAGAAAGCAATAATGGGGAAGGTGTGGAGAGACTGGAACTCTCATACACTGGTAATGGAAAGTTAAAATGGTGCAACCACTTTAGAAACAGTATGGTTCTTCTTTAATAAATTGTAAATAATATACCATTTGATACAGTAATTGTACTACTAGGTC
>NW_006922466.1:591147-591942 GCF_000298275.1 Orycteropus afer afer
GGCAGAGCATGGCAGGCTGCTGAGCAATGACATGGCTACATGCAGGGTTCAACATGCCATAAGCTAGAAACCATTCTCCAAGGCTTCTCCTTGTATATAAGAAGCAGACCACATCCCCAAGGCAGCTACTCAGCTGCTCGCAGTAGATTCCACCATGGACTTGATTACAAGTCTCATCGTGGGGAGTACTACATCCAGCTGCCCAGCCACTCAACCAAGCCCAGCCAAGTTGACACACAAACTGAACTACCACACAATGCTTCAGGAATTCCAATGAGATGCTCAGACAAAAAGATGCAGAGTTGAGGGTACTTGTTTATGCCAAGAAATTTGTAAGATAGCTACCTAGCCAACCAACTGGAAGAAATCCATATGTTTGTTCATGCCAAAGAAATGTGATCCAATAGAATATGAAAATTATAGAACAATATTATTAATATCACTTGCAAGTATAATTTGGCTGCAGGAAATTAAAAAAAAAAATGGTTGCAGCAGAATATTTATAGGGAACTCACAGAAATTCAAGTGAGATTCAGAAGATGGAGAATAAGGAATACCATTACTGATGTCAAATGGATCTTAGTTCAAAGGAAAGAATACCAGAAAGATGTTCACCTGTGTTTAATTGAGCATGAAGCCTTTGGACTGTGTGGATCATAACAAATTATGGATAAATTGTGAAGAATGTGAATTCCAGAACACTTCCTCATGAGGAAGCTGTATATAGACCAGGAGGCTGTTTTTCAAAAAGAACAAAGTGATATTGCATGGTTTAAAGTCATGAAGGGTATGCAT
>NW_006922466.1:592382-597104 GCF_000298275.1 Orycteropus afer afer
AAGGAAGGTTGGGCAATCCTACTTCAGTAGTGATACTGCCTCAGAAACCCAAGGAGGGGTAGCTATGAGTCAGGGCTAACTCGATGGCACATAACAACAAACAACATCATATCTCAACATAATCCATAATAAAGACCATAGTCTTTGATCTTCATCAGTTGATTCCGACTCATAGTGACCCCTCCTTTGGTTTCCAAGGCAGTGTCTCTATGGAAGTAGATTGCCCATTTATTCTTCTGAGGAGTGGTTGGTGGATTTGAAACACCAACCTTCCAATTGGCAGTCAAATACCTTAGGCACTACACCACCAGAACTCCCCTATATCTCAACATAAAGAAAACAAAACTCCTTGCAACTGAACCAACAACAGCATCATGATAAATGGAGAAACGGTTGAGGTTGTCAGGGATTTCATATTACTTGGATCCACAATTAACATCCATGGAAGCAGCAGTCAAGAAATCAGATGTAGTACTGCACTGGGCAATCTTCTGCAACAGACCTCTTCAAAAGCTTAAGGAGCAAAGATATCATTTTGAAAACTAATTTATGCCTGATCCAAGCGATGATATTTTCAATTCCCTCATATGCATGTGAAAGCTGGAGAGTGAATAAGGAAGACCAAAGAAGAACTGATGCATTTGAATTATAGTGTTGGTGAAGGATACTAAAAATACCATGGACTGCCAGAAGAATGAACAAATCTGTCATGGAAAAAGTGCTTCCTGAATTCTCCTTAGAAGTGAGAATGGCCAGAGTCTGACATACTTTGGTCATGTTGTCAGAAGGACCTCAACCTTGGAGAAGGATATCATGCTGGGTAAAGTAGAGGATAAATGACAAAGGCACAGACCTTCAATGAGATGGATTGATGCAGTGACTGCTATGATGGACTCAAGTATAGCAAGGTTTGTGAGGATGTCACGGGACAGGTCATTTCTTTCTGTTGTACATAAGATCACTGTGAGTTAGAGCTGACTCTCTGGCACCTACCAAAACAACAAAAGTAATGGTTCTACTTTGTCATTCTATTTAAGTGAAATGGATGGTGCCTGGCTACCATCAGTGAACATTCAAATATAAGATTCTGAGAAGACAATTAAAAGGAGATAATGCAGAAAATAAATTATAATTTTCATGAAATTCTAATTTTTTCATCACATATGCTGGATAAAACCCTGAAAGCATTGCCCTAAGTTAATCTTCTTTAACCTTAAACCAAAAATATCCTGTGAGGTCTTAAAACCAAAGATTGTTGTTGTTGTTGTTGTTGTTGTTGTTGTTATGTGCCATTGAGTCAGACCCAACTCATTGTGACCCCTCCTGGTTTCCAAGGTAGTATCACTACAGAAGTAGATTGCCCAACCTTCTTTCTGAGAAGTGGCTGGTGGGTTTGAACTGCCAGCCTTCTGGTTACCGTCAAGTGCCTTAGGCACTATGCTACCAGAACTCCCAAACCAAAGATTGTTGTTGTTGTTGTTATGTGCCGTCGAGTCAAACCCGACTCATAGCGACCCCTCCTTGGGTTTCCGAGGCAGTATCACTACGGAAGTAGGATTGCCCAACCCTCCTTCCGAGGAGTGCCTGGTGGGTTTGAACCACCAGCCGTCTGGTTAGCAGGCAAGTGTCTTAGCCACTATGCTACCAGAGCTCCCAAACCAAAGATTAGTTTAGTTTAACTAGAAAAAGAATGCCTGATTCAAGCATTGTGCTCTATTAAGATACATGTATATCAGATCAAATTGAAGACAGTGACTAGAAAGATTAGATAGTAAAATTAGGGGGCAGTGAATTTATGTCAATGAGGGAGAAACAGCTTGGAAAAGCATGGCAAAAATGGTTGCACAACTCAAAAACTTTTACATGTAGAAATTATTGAATTGGGGTATGTTCTGTTGTACACATTTTCAAGCACAAAAACTAAACTAAAATAAATTATTAAATGTAAATGTTTACCTGGACCAACAAGAAAAGTCAGGTAGGGTGATGTTTTCTAATCAGCTTCATATTTGGATGGCAAATATAAGAATAAGTAGAACATTGAAAAAGTAAGTCGTTTCTTTCAGATAATGGTATTTAACAGTTTCAAAATAATTCTTATGTTTAAAATCAAATTTACATAGGTTTCTAGAGTTATTTCAGTTATGCATGTATAAATTCATATATTTATATATATATGTATCTACTCTATAGGCCATAATTTATCTCAGTGAAAGAAATGTATAGAAAAATCTGACAGTAGCCAGCATTTCATGGCTGATCTAGAACATTTGAAGAGTTAAGCATAAGATTATAAAGACTGTGAAATGAAATTGTTGATGAAAAATACAGAACAAAAAACAGTCACCGAAAAAGTGTGGAAGAATAAGAATGTCACTCATGTATGAAGGTTAATAAACACTAATTAGAAAGATAAAAAAGAACATAAGAACATAAATCAAACTTTATAAAGAATCTTGATGAAATATCCATAGGAAGCCTACCCCATGAATAGGACACACCAAAGTCTTTACTTAAATAAAATTTAAAGAATATTTATCTGAGTTAAAATTTCTACCATTTATGATCTAGGATATCTGTTAGTTAACTATTATTTAACTATAATAATCCCACAGGCTGGAAAGCAGTTTTCAGTATCATTTTTAAAGTAGAGTCCGTGAGTCTTGCAAACAATTAATGATCTAGGTGGCTAATATAAAGTTGGTGATTGTAGCCCACCCAGAAGCACCTTGAAAGAAAGGCCTTGTGATCTATTTCTTAAAAATCAGCCAAAACCCCGAGGGAGCACAGTTTTACTCTGACAAATATGGGGTCACCATGAGTGGGACTCTATTCAACCTCAGATGGTTTGGTTTCACTTAATGTTCAGGGCAGTTCATGGGCATAGTAGGAGCTCTGGTGGCATAGTGCCTAAGGCATTTAACTGCTAACTAAAAGGCTGGAGGTTCAAACCATCCTCGGAAGGAAGGTTGGGCAATCTACTTCCATAGAGATACTGCTTCGGAAATCCAAGGAGAGGGCACTATGAGTCAGATGCAACTCCTTGACAGTGAGTTTGGTTTTTGGTTTGGTTATGGACATAATGATATCCTAAAGACAGTAAGAAACCAAAGATAAACTACTTTATGTTTCAATTTAGATGAAGAATTAAGCAGTGTGTTACTCTGCTGTTTTTCTGAACATTTCCTCAACATCTCAACTGTTCATCATTGTCCTGGATATCAAAGCTATCTTGGCAAGCCTACTATGAAAAATAGCAGATTTATTTATAAATTAACCTTCCTCATAAAATACTGAAACATACAAATTGGGAATATGGTGATTGGAAATGAGCCAGTAGTTTTTAGAAGAATTGTCAGACCTAGGTCATGACTTTTTGTAACTGCTAAAATAATACGTTTTTCTAATTAAACATATTGTTAGTATGTGCTACTCCAGAGGCTCAGATTGATACCAGAATGGGTAATGTACGTATGTGTAGGTATTTATAAGTGTATAAGCTACAAAATACAACTAGAACTTAAAATAATAAGTTTTGTTATTGATATACCAATTTATTTATAATACATACCACATGATATTTCAAGAATAAAACTTTAGTCTTAATCTGTTTAGTTATTTTTTGAAGTTAGTGGATAGAGTTATTGTGTTTAATGTTAATTATAGTTTATTAAATTTGTTATATTGTGTTATGTTATATTTATATAATATGATATATTAAGTAGTAAATAACTGTGAGAGATACAATACAATATATTATATAGGACCCTGGTTGTGAAAAGAGTTAATGTGTTCAGCCACTAACCAAAAGTTTTAAATTTAAATCTATCCAGAGATGCATCAGGAGAAAGATCTGTTCATCTACTTTTGGAAAATCAGCTATTGAAAAGTCCAGGGAGCACCGTTCTCCTCTGACAATGCACATGGGGTCATCATGAGTCAGAATTTACTCACTGACTACTCTCTTTAAGGCTACATATATTGTAAATTGTCATTCAATATATCTATTATATTTATCTACTTCTGTACTGATACTGCCTTGAAAACCCAAGGAGGGGTCGCTATGAGTCGGGACTGACTTGACAGCACATAACAACAACAACAGTGGTATTTATGTTTAATTTATCTGACACCTTCATTCTGATGATTCACTTAATTGGTGGAGTTTTCTTGGTACTAATTTTTATGTACAGTCAAACTGGTTTGAAAACATAGGTCTGTCCCTACTGTTATATATTGTTTCTATCACCAGACCTATACAAGGCTGTTTGCTAACCAAATCACCTTCTCCCTGATTTGCTAAATTTTAGAAAACAAAGATTGAGCATGTGAATTTGTATCTGTATATTTCTGTGTCACTGGGTAGTCACACATTTGTGTAACAACACACATGTATGCTCTCACATACACTTACAACAGGACAAGGTGGAAAAGAATACTGATTTTTCCAAAATTATCCAGAGTCAACATTCTGCCCAATTTATATTCCATTCTGTAGCTTTGCTATGCACAACTGGCCTGTTCCAAATAATCAAGACAATGGTCATAAGTAGTAATTCCATCCATACTTCAAGGATTCACTGCAATGATATTCTTAGCCATGAAAAAATAAATACACAGTGAACCTGTGGGAGTTTGATAAAAAATATATATATATTATATTTACATTATGTTAAATATCTTCCAATATATTTATTTTTATTTTGTAAAAGTTACAAAAAC
>NW_006922466.1:597204-601851 GCF_000298275.1 Orycteropus afer afer
TTTGATAAAATATATATATATATTATATTTACATTATGTTAAATATCTTCCAACATATTTATTTTTATTTTGTAAAAGTTACAAAAACTTTACTCCTAATTGTAACCAGAGACTACCAGGTCTCACTCAGTGGTGCTAAAGATACTTGGAGTTGGTGAAAGCTAAAAGTGTAGTTGGCCAAGTAAGGGAGGTCATCTGGACCTGTGTTGTTAAGGTATGAAGAAAAAAAAAAAACACTGCCGTGGAGCGAGGAGTCAGATCCAACTCATAGCAACCCCTCCTTGGGTTTCTGAAGCAGTATCACTATGGAAGAAAATTGCCCTATCCTCCTTCTGAGGAGTGGCTGGTGGGTTTGAACCACAAGCCTTCTGGTTAGCAGTCAAATGCCTTAGGCACTATACTACAAAGAAGGCTGAGTTTTTATGGGTAGAGGTTTTGGCGGGCTTTTCTAGGGATGAGCCATGGTGCGATTGATGTAAACAGAAAGGCAGTGACACAGTTTTCTTTATCATCTGTGTATGCCCAGTTCATTTGCACATGCATGGTTTGAGCAGAAAGTCTGGAGCTTGGCAAGAGGCAGGGATAAGGTGGTGGCCTTTCCTGCCCGGTTGGTGATGAGTCACCTAGAGTATCAAACTGGCCTCTTCTGCTTAGGATCATGCAATCAAGACCAGTTTCTGCCAGATTGCAGGCCCCAGCATCTTGTTTCTTCTCTATGGATCAGTGTAAGGAGAGACTCAAAACCTGGAAGTAGTGTCATCAAGGAGGGGCAGGTAAAAATGTAAAACTGGTGTTTACCTTAGCAAGGCTAGGCATACCCCCAATTTCTAAGCTAATTATTTCCTAAGAAGGAAGAGGTCTAGCTATGGAAGTCAAGCATAACGCTACTAGGTGGGAAGGGCACTTTAAGCTGTTTCTAGGAGAGTTTTTACTGCTGCTATACTACAGTAACGGCCCTATATGTAGGACTAGGAAAAAAAAATCAGATCATTTCCAATTTGAATTTTCCCCGATCTCATCAGAGAATTAGTGTTACGATGCCACACAATTAGATGAATTCTAGACCAGGATAAGGCCTTAAATAAAATAAATAAATAAAAATTAAAACACAGTACACATTATTTTCCATTTGACAATGAAGGAAGACAACAATCAACAACTATAATGAATACAATAAGGATATACCAAATGGAAATAATGGAAATACTAGAAAAAATATATATATGTGTGCCCATTTATGTGTATGTATATGCTTATGTATATGCATGTGTGACCACAGTGAATAGTGTTATGGGTTCAAAAAAATGATGACCACTATAATGTCCAGAATTTTGGAGAGTCTTTATTCAGCTAGCTAGGCTGGGGGGAACTAAAGTGTTCTCCTCTACTGTAGCCCCGAGTCTCGCTTCAGGCAAGCTTGTGAAGCTTAAAATCGCAGCTTAAAGCAAGCAGGTCTTACAGAAGCTTAAAACCACAGCATGAAGCAAGCAAGTGTTACAGAAGCAAGAAACTGCCAAGTTAAATTTAAACATCCTGATTCTGGGTACAGACCCACATCCTGGTTCTGGGTACAGACCCACATCCTGGTTCTGGGTACTTTCCAAGAGCTAAGAGCTTGCTAATGGGACTTTCCAAGATGAGAGAAGATGAGTGGGTAAGTGCACCACTGTAGGGGCTACAAAATGGAGTTACACTTTAACTGAGTCACTCAGAGATGCTACAAAATAGAGTTACAGCTTTTCACTTACTTCAATAGTTTGAGAAGCTTATCATTAGGCTAGACAGCATTTGGTGGAAAAAAGATAAGTGAACATAACCGTGCATTGATACACATTACACATCCTGAAAACTAAACCCAAGAATGGTGGGAGGAATTTACTGATTTTAGAGAATATTAAATGAACTACCATACATGTGATTGGAGTACAAGAAGAAAACAAGAGAGAGAGAGAGAGAGAGAGAGAGAGAGAGAAGGAATTTAAGAAATATTTGAAAAGAAAATGAACAATATTTTCCCAGAATATTGGAAAACATTAAACTATAGAAGCGAAAATAGAATATTCATAGCAGAGTGCACAACAGTAACGTCAAACCACTACCACCAAAAACAGAACCAAGACACATTATAATCTCATTGCAGAAAAACAAAAAAGGAAAACTTAAATGCTTAAGCTCAGCCAAAGGGGTAAAGAAGGGGATATTCTATTCAGAAACTATGCAAGCCACAAGAAAACTAAGTAACATTTTTAAAGTTCTAGGAGGTAAAAAGAGCTCTGGTAGTCTAGTGCCTAAGGCCACTCCACGGAAGAAAGTTTGGGCAATCTACTTCTGTAGAGATACTGCCTCAGAAACCCAAGAAGGGGTCGCTAGGAATCAGGTCTGACTCGATGGCAAATAACAACAACAGGAAGTAAAAGGAAATTCAACATAGGCTTCTATACCCAGTGAGAATATATTTGAAAGAAACAAGACAAAAAGAAAAACACAAAAACAAAACCTTCACTTTCTGACCAATGACTGAGATAATCCATTTCACAATTGGATTCAATACATGGTAAAGGTAGTTCTTCAGGTAGAATGAATAGGCTACCAGAGAACAATTTAAATTTACACAAAGAAATTAGCAGTTCTAGAAAGAGAAAGGAGCTCTGGTGGCATAGTGCCTAAGGCATTTGACTCCTAACCAGATCTGGCGGTTCAAACCCACCAGCCACCAGCCACTCCTCAGAAAGAAAATTGGACAATCTACTTCCATAGAGATGTTGTTGTTGTTATGTGCCATCTAGTCAGACCTGACTCACCAAGGCAGTATCACTACAGAAGTAGATTGCCTAACTTTCCTTCCGAGGAGTGGCTGGTGGGTTTGAACCATCAGCCTTCTGGTTAGCAGTCAAGTGCTGTAGGCACTGTTACCAGAACTCCGTAAACATACTGCCTCAGAAATCCAAGGAGGAGTCCCTCTATGAGTCGGATTCTATTAGACTGCAGTGAGTTTGTTTTTTCTTTGTTTGGTTTTAGAAAGTAAAAATATGGACAAAAAGACTAGAGAGAGAGAGAGAGTGAGTGAGAGATCTAAAAGATAATTTTCTAAAGAAAAATGAAACCAAGAAAACCAAACTCATCACTAGTCACTTGATTCCAACTCAGTGACCCTAAGGGACAGAAGAGAATTGACGCCTAGATTTTCCAAGCGGTTCAAACCGACCAGCGACTCCTTAGAAGGAACGTTGGGCAATCTACTCCCATAGTGATACTGCCTCAGAAACCCAAGGAGGAGTCACTATGAGTTGAATCTGACTTCACAGCAGTGAGTTTGGTTTTGGTTTTAATCTTTACAGAAGCAGACTGCTAAATCATTCTCCTTATTGTTTGATGAGTTCAAACTGCTGACCTTTTGTTGGCAGCCACACATATAAGTACTGTACCATTAAGGTGTCTTAAAAAAATAAAATAAATAATGATAGGAATAAGGAGTTATAAATGGAAATTAAATTTATACATATTAGCATTCATCTTAGAGTAATTGTTCTAAACCAGGAGTCAGTAAACTACAGCATATACATCACAGTCAGCCCAACAATACTGCTACAGTGGTATGAGCTAATACTGCTTTTACATCTTTAAATGGTTGGGAAAAGAAAAAGAATTATATTTTGTGATATCTAAAAATTATATGACATTAAAATTTCAGTTGATATTTACAATTTTATTGGAAAAGAGCCAAACTCATTAATTTATGTTTCCTATGTCTGCTTTTGTACTGCAATAGCAAAGTTGAGCAGTTGCAGCAGAGAATATAGAGCACAAAGTTCAAAATATTAACTAATTTTTCACAGAATACATTTACTAGATGAAGCCTAGTAATAAATAAACAAGCAAGCAAACAAATAAATAAAAGAATAAAGTTGATGAACCCATAGTTGGTTCTAAGATGTACTATAATGCCACATTTATAGATTTTTTAAAAAAAATAATACAGAAAAGATCAATGGAGCAAAATAGACTTTACCATGCAAGCTTAATATCTATTGAATTGGACAACAGTGTCAATATACTTCAGTTGAGAAAACACATTAATTTAAACAAATTGTACTGGAAAATCGGATACTCGTGTGCCATATCTAAATAAATAAATGATAACTAACATGATGCCATAACTCATACCATATATATAGAATAGTTAATTTTAAAATTAGCTCACATAAGCCTGAAGGTAAAGTTAAAATTTTAAAATATCTGAAAGAAAATGTAGAAAGCAAGCTTGTGGCTCTGGGTTAGGTAAATTTTCATAGCTGGGATACGAAGCAAATAATAATAATAAATAATAATAATGAAAAATTTATCAAAATTGAAATCTTTTTGAGAGAAATGGTTAAGAAAATAAATATATAAGCCACATAATGAATAAAATATTTGGAAAATGCATATCTGATAACTTATAATCATAATTTATAAAGAATTCTCAAAACTCAATAGCATAAAACAAATACGAAATGTGCAGGAGATTTGAATGGATATTTCACCAAAAAGAGATGTGGATGTCAAGTAAGTACATCAAAACAAAACTGCTCAATATTATTAGTTAACATAGTATTAACTAATATTAACAAGAGCTCAATATCTTCAGCCAAACCCAGGCCAAGAGCT
>NW_006922466.1:603198-605838 GCF_000298275.1 Orycteropus afer afer
AATAAGCAGCATCACAATAAATGGAGAGAAGATTGAGGTTGTCAAAGAATTCATGTTGCTTGGTTCTACAATCCATGCCAATGGAAGCAGCAGTCAGGGCATTTGATGACATTAGCACTGGGAAGGTCAACCACAAAGGAAATGTTTCAAGTGCTGAGGAGCAAGGATGTCTCCTTGAGGACTAAGGCACGCCTGACACAAGTCATGATATTTCCAATCACCTCGTATGCATGTGAGAGTTGGAAAATGAATAAGGAAGATCAATGAAGAGTTGATGCTTTTGAGTTGTGGTGCTGGCGGAGAATGCTGAAAGTACCATAAACTGTTAAAGAACTAACAGGTCTGTCCTGGAGGAAGTGTACCCAAAATGTTCCTTGGAGGCGAGAATGGGAAGACTTCATCTCACCTGTTTTGGTCATGTTGTCAGAAGGGACCATCTACTGGAGAAGGATGTCATGCTTGGTAGGGTGGAGGGTCCAGGAAAGAGGGGAAGGCCTTCAACGACATGGATTGACATGGTGGCTGCCATGATGGGCTCAAGTATAGCAAGGATAGTGGAGCTGGTGCAGGACCGGGTGGTGTTTCGTTCTGCTGTTCATGGGGTTGCTGTGAATCAGAAATGACTCAACAGCACCTAACAACAACAATTATTAGTCAATCATTAAAATTCTTAGACTAATTAATTTTTTTTTTTTTTTAAATGACCAGTACCTAGTCCTGGCAAAGATTCAAAGCAAATAAACTTCTCATAATGCTACTGAGAAAATAAAATCATATAATCACTTAGCAAAATATATTTAAATGAAATCAAACGGTTATCATATAATCATATAGTTACTATTCAAAATTATATTTAATCATATACTTACCATATAACTCATCAATGTCACTCATAGTAATTTATCCAAATAAAATTATAACAAACTTATACCTGAATATTTATAAAAACTTTATTTATAGTCACCAAAAATTGGAAATGACCAAAATGTCCATCAACCAGATCAAGACATTATGTGCATGCACATAAAAATTACTCTTGTTAACTGCCGTTGAGTTGGTTTCAACTCACAGCAACTCTAAGTATAAAAAGTGAAACACCACCTGCTGTGCAATCCTCAAAATTGTTGCCATGCTTGAGCCCATCATTATCACTCAGTAATAAAAAGGAATACAAGTGTCAAACGTGCAAAAAACATGAATGAAACCTGAAAGCTTTATATTATATGCAAGAAGGTTGACATAAAACATATGTTTTCCATTTATTCTATCTATGATGATGCATAATTATAGGAATAGAAAGCGCATCACAATTCTCCAGGAGATTGTTTGGGAAATAAATAAAATTGGGGGGGTGGTGGTAAAGGAAATTGCTACACTCTTATTACTTAGTCGATTACATAATTGTATATGTTTTACAAAACTCACAGAGCTAGACAATTAATTATGTTTTTAGTGTGTTCCATCAAGTCCATTTTGACTTACAGCAATCCTATATGACAGACAGCACTAACTCATAGGATTCATAAGCTCTATTATATATGGGAGCTGATTGCCATGTCTTTTTCCCCTCACAGCCATTGAAAGAACTTGATCCATTGACATTTTGGTTAGCAGCCAAGTTTGTAGCCACTGTACTGCCAGGGCTCCCTGTACAGCCAAAAAGGATGTATTTTATGGCATTTAAGTTATATTTCAGTAAACATAATTCAAATAAAAGTATAATATGTAATTCCTTAATAAGTACAAGAATCAACAAATTGTATTTTTGAATCATTATCTGAGGTTCTAGATAGAAATGACTTTTCTGACACAAGTGGTAAAAGTTGGAATGAAAATCCACTTTATGATTGGCAGGAGACCGTGCATGTAGTTGAATGGTTTATTGAAGTGAAACAAGTATAAGCAAGGTTGCCAAAAGGAACATTCTCAAGATGCTGAGGCTAATAGTGCCAAGAATTCACACACACAAATATCAACCCAGAGATTACCTCAAGACATGATGTGAAAAATTAGCCTATAAGGAATAATATTCCCAGAATGTGTTTTTATCTTTCGTACTGAAAGCCTTCCACAAAGGTAAATGTAAAATGTTAATTATTCTGTAAATGAATATAGAATGTTTTTGGTTTTATGCCATTTTTTTTCTTTTCTTTCTTTCCCTATTTGTCTCCTTTTCTCAAATTTTTTAGGAAAAACAGAAAAAAAAAAAAAAAAAACAGAAACATATTGAAATTTAAGCATTCCCTCAATCTCACATGCCTTCTCTTAAGAAATATTTTATATACCATCTTAGAATTATAAAACTACAGACTAGGTATTTTAGAAATTGTTAATATTCATGAAAGATGACATACAGTGTGTAATATGGTTAAAAAATAAGCAACAAAAAGAACCCTCTATGTTTATTATTATTACTTTTTTTAAAAAAAAAAATTGGTTGTCAGATTTATTTATTTATTTTCCATTTAGGAAATTTGCTTTCCTGATTCTCAGTTTCATTAGTATCATGAACTTTAAATAAAGCCCTGCTTCTCTGAAATTGCCCACGTTTTAATAATTCCCCTGCAGCTTGTGATTTTATATAGCAATATGTGTCAGACCTATGAGTCCATGGTATTTTTTATATTTGTAAATTATGGA
>NW_006922466.1:606783-607619 GCF_000298275.1 Orycteropus afer afer
GACTAGGTAGAAAGACTGCACAGACCCTCTTCAACAAAGAAAAAGGGAAACCAATTAACACAGACACAGAAGATAATCCTGGACTCCTGAGCATTGAAGGGAAGGATATAGAAGTGGATTAAACCACAACTAGCAGAAGAATTTGCGTGAAAATACCAAAAATGGAGACAGACAGAGCTGTGGTCTGGCAGCGATCCTGAGTGATCCTGATGGCACAGACAGCTTGGAGATTTCTGAGGGGTGGTAGGACCTAAGAATTAACCTAAAAATCACCCTGCTAGCCAGGGACTGCAAGGAGGATTGTGTGCGGTGGCTGGGAAACAAACGGAGAAGATAGAGAGAAAGGTTGGCTGAGCTGTGGACTTTTGCCAGTCCGGAGGATGCCGCCATTTTGTAGGTTTAAAAGCAGCTTGACTATTTTGGATATTTAAAGAGACAGCACTCTTGAAGATTAATGGGGCTTAAGAACATGCTCTGCTTTCTAGCAACCCCATGGACACCTGGGACCTGCAAGAAAGACAAGTTTTTTGAAGGCTATTCACTTTTAATTTTTGTATAATTGAGTGGGAGACAACAACAGTCCTCATAAGACACAACTACACCCACACTTCCTGCAACTTCACTTACTGAGTGACAGCCACTACCTCCTTCTCCACCAACAGGCCAACAATAAAAAAAAACAAGAAGAGCCAGAATCACCCTTGACTGCTCTTCACAAACAGTTAAAAGAGATCTAAATACAACAACGCCATGATGCCTCAGAGACAACAGAGCATCAGAGTCCACACAAAGAAGTAGAATAAAGTGGTAGAAGCAAGGGAGCAGGATACAGACAC
>NW_006922466.1:609784-612583 GCF_000298275.1 Orycteropus afer afer
AGTCCTAGCAACCGGTACACCATCCTATCTTCAGCCTCTACGACTATGAGACCAGAAGAACTAAATGGTGCCCAGCTACCACTGTCATCCACTTGGAAGGAGATCTGTGTAGCAGATCCTTGATAGAGAGGGAAAACAATGTGGAACAAAACTCAAAATCATTTGGAGAAAAAAAAAGGTGGGTGGGGACCAAGCTAACTGGTCTGATAAAGCCTGGTGAAACCACTGAGACTACGGCCCCTAGCTTCTCTTCAGGTCTGGGATTGAACCCACACCTGTGGTTTCCAGCCAAAGAGAAGACAGGCATATGAATTGAACATTTACCTGAGGTAGATACACTCTTTGGAGAGAACTATCATTGAGAAAGAAGGGCTGTCTATGCACAGGGAGACAGCTTAGGTGGCAGGAGTCCATTGAAGGATAGATATTGGGAAGAGGTAACTATGGGGAGGAAGTAGGAGGGGAGCTGTTGCATTGTGGTAAACTGTGGTCAATGTCATGAGACAAAGTATATGTAAACTGGTGTATAGAAAGTGAATTTTCTCTGTAAATCTTCACCCAAATCACAATAATGATAATAATAATAATAATAATAATAATAAAGATAAAAAAAATAACAAAATCAATGCTGAAATAAGAATATCAGTGTGGTGTGGGGACTCATTGGGTGGCACAAATGGTTAAGTGCTATTCTACTAGCTACCAAGTTTGGTGGATTTAACCCACCCAGAGCTTCAAAAACAATCCTATGAAGTTATTCTACTTAGTACACAGTGGGTCTCCTTGAGTCAGAATCCACTCCATTTGATGACAAGTGACAATGACCAACAGGGTTGTATGGGATATGGAAGATTTAACTTTAAAATCTTTTGTACAGTTTAAGCACAAAAATCATTCTGGCCCTGGTTGCTTAATTAATCAAGGATTATGAACCATCCTTTCATTGCCTAGAGCCTAGTACATACACATGGAAGAACTTAAGACTATTGATTCATGTATGCTTATTATTTGTAATGAAACTTATAACTATTTTTACCCATACAGAACACAATGTTGATTCTGGAACATTTCATCAAATAGAGTTTATTGTAGCATAGAGTATATTTGTAGGACCTACCTTCATAGAAGCCCTGATTCACAGTGGTTAAACACTTGGCTGCTTCCCAAAATAACGGCATTTCCAACTCACCAGCTTTAAGGGTCACTATTAGTCAGAATCCACTTAAAGGCAACTGGTTTGGTTTCTAATTTTTTCCATATATCAGCCTTTTGCAATTTTATGACATAGATATTTTTAATTTTTAAAATTTTCTTCTCTGATTAAATATAAAGAAAAGAAATGAATGAGTGGGATATGATGTGAAGGGTAGACAGGGTGTAATTGAAAATCAGCTTCTTGTATGTAAATGTGTACTCATCATCTTCTCAGGGAAAATGAAGCTCAGACTTCCAATTTTGTGTCTTCCCTCCCCTTGATTATTTCTCAAAATACCTACATTTAATTATAGTTCCAAAGATTGTTCTATATATTATTTCGAATAAAATATACATATTTCTGTACCCTGTTGTTGTTATTATTGTTATGTGCCATTGAGTTGGACCCAACTCATAGCAACCCCTCCTTGTGTTTACACTAGTTATTTATTTTGATGTACGTGCATTCCTATACATT
This sequence comes from Orycteropus afer afer, assembly GCF_000298275.1. Classification (NCBI taxonomy): domain Eukaryota; kingdom Metazoa; phylum Chordata; class Mammalia; order Tubulidentata; family Orycteropodidae; genus Orycteropus; species Orycteropus afer. The sequence continues at coordinate 611,457 of NW_006922466.1, forward strand.
TAATATCAATTTTACTTTTCCAGTTCAGGTGTTTTATTGTTAATAAGGTTTGCGTTCTCCACATTACTAGTGGAATTAGCATCTCTTTACGTGTTCACTTGCTATTTGTGAATTTTCCCTAAATTATCTGTGAACATGCATTATGGAGTGAATTATGCCTTCAAAAAATATGTGTTTTTTGAACATCTATGCATGTAGTATTTTCAATAGTCTCATATGTATGTGACAGCTGGAAAAATAATGAAGAAGAACCCAGAGCAATCAACACATTCGACTTCTCGTGTTGGTGAAGAATATTGAAAAGTACCACGGACTGCTAAAAGAATGAAGTCTGTCTTGGAGGAAACAGATGGGAATACTTCTTACTGATGAGAATAACCATATATAATCTCTTGTACTCTGGTCAGAATGGACCCATCACTGGAGAAGAATATCATGTTTGAGAAAGGAAAGAGCCTGTGAGAAAGAGGAAGACTGTCAATGAGATGGATTGACACAGTGGCTGCAATGATGGGCTCAAGAATGGTAATGATAATGAGGATGGCACAGGACCAGGTATTGTGTCCTTCTACTGTACATAGGGTAGCTATGAGCTGAAACCAACTCCCCAGCACTTAACAGCAACAATATGCCTGTGGTAATAATCCCATTTGGAATAGATTTTCATTGTTATGATAATGAGAATGGACTAGTGTATAGTGTGTAGTGTAGTATGAGATATAAAAGAGATTAAACCAACAAGGGAAAGAAGCAGAGGTAGGGAAAAGATATACAAACCACATAAAGATGGCCCAGGAGCAGAAGCTCCTGTTCTTCAGATCCTACAGAAGGAAAGATTTCCCCTCGAGTCAGCACTCTGAATTTACACATCTTGCCTCCTAAACTATGAGAAATTAAAATTCTGTTTGTAAAAGCCACCCACTGGTGGTATTTCTGTCATAACAGCACTAGATGATTAAGACATTGTCTATTTCTTATATTGTATTGAGTTGTTTGCTATGACTTCTTGCTTCATAATTTGCTGTGGTTGTTGTTAGGTGCCATCAAATTGGCTTCTACTCATAGAGACTGTGTTAGACTGGGTACTCTAGAGAAACACAAAAAACAGCAAATCGTATATATATATA
>NW_006922466.1:613934-615132 GCF_000298275.1 Orycteropus afer afer
TGGTTTAGAGCATATACAGCCTCCTGGAGAACATTGTCCCAACCCTTCAAGGTATTGCCACCTAGCTGGCACCGTGTTTGTGTTTTTAAGAGGGCATTCCATCGTTCTATCAAACCAGCTGCTTCAGGATGGTGGGGAACATTTTAAGACCAGTGAATTCCATGAGCATAAGCCTACTGCCGCACTTATGTGCTGTGAAATGAGTCCTTGGATCCGAAGCAATGTGTGATATGCCATGGCAGTGGATAAGGCATTCTGTAAGTCCATGGATGGTAGTTTTAGCATAAGCATTGCATGCAGGGAAGACAAATCCATATCCAGAATAAGTATCTATTCCAGTAACAACAAAATGTTGTCCTTTCCATGATGGAAGTGGTCCAGTGTAATCAACCTGCCACCAGGTTGTTGGCTGATCACCCCAAGGAATGGTTCCATATCACGGACTCTGAGTTGGTCTCTGCTGTTGGCAGATTGAGCATTCAGCAGTGGTGGTAGCCAAATCAGCCTTGGTAAGTGGGAGTCCATGTTGCGGTGCCCATGCATAACCTACATCCCTGCCACCATGGCCACTTTGTTCTTGAGCCCATTGAGCAATGACAGGAGTAGCTTGGGAAAAAGATGTCTGGTTTCCACTGAACGTGTCATCCTATCCACCTGATTGTTAAAGTCTTCCTCTGTTGAGGTCACCTTTTGGTGGGCATTCACATGAGACACAAATATCTTTACTCCTTTGGCCCATTCAGAGAGATCTATCCATATACCTCTTCCCCATACATCCTTATCACCAATCTACCAATCATGGTCCTTCCAAGTCCCAAACCATCCAGCTAAGCTGTTAGCCACAGCCAATGAATCAGTATATAATCGCACATCTGGCCATTTCTTATTCCATGCAAAGTGAACAGCCATATGCACAGCTTGAACTTCTGCCCATTGGTAGGATTTCCCTTCACCACTGTCCTTTAAGAAAGTCCCAGAAAGGGGCTACAGTGCCACTGTTGTCCACTTTCGAGTGGTGCCTGCATATTGTACAGAACCATCTGTAAACAAGGCACGAGTTTTTTCTTCCTTAGTCAACTGATCATAAGGAACTCCCCAAGAGGCCATAGGTGCAGAGTGGGACAGGGAAGGTAATGTGAGTGGAGTGGAGACCATAGGCATTTGGGCCACTTCCTCATGCAACTTACTTGTGCCTTCA
>NW_006922466.1:616937-618544 GCF_000298275.1 Orycteropus afer afer
TTCTGTCTATATAGATCAAGTAAATATTTAGTAGGCTTGCCATGTATTTCACTATGAGGAACACCATGAGCAAGTAGCCAATGCCATAATTCCACTCGAATCAGACTATTCTGATTAGTGTTCTGACTCTGCTATCCATTATGGTAACCATGCCCACCTTGCCTTTGTTGATTAACTGCTGCCACTTGGCCCCTACTACCATGGGGTCCAGTCAGCCCCATCATATGTGAGTGTCTTAGTTCAATTAGGGAAGTTCCCACTGTCACATATGGTTTATATAAAATAGCAATCACAGCAGTCTTCAAGGATGGTAGAGCTCCCTTTACAAATTTATTCCTCACAGTACTGGTGATAGGAGTGTGTTCTGGACTCTCCATTTCTTGCTCTAGGGGTCTAACCCGATAAATCCATTCTAACAGGCCAATTTCCCTAAGCCTCTGGATACCTTCTTCTACATTAAACCAAGGCAGGTCTGGTACTTCAACTTGACTTAAGGTAGGCCACCGCATAATCCATGCCTCAGTAAGCCAACAAAATAAACTATTAAATCCTTTTCTAACCTCTAGAGCTGAGACATTGAATGAAGAATCCATACTTAGTGGATCTACATCAATAAACTAAGACTGATCCAATATTACATTCCTTGTGCCATTATCCCACACCCTCAGTAGCCATTCCCGTACATATTCTCCAGGTTTCTGTCTGTACATGTTGGCAAAATCAAGTAGGTCTTTTTGAGTATAGCATATCACTTCCTCAGTCACACTTTCCATTTCACCTTCTGGGGCTCACTTAGAGTTGACCTTTGTTAATGGGCCTAGCTGCCAGAATAGGTGCTTGAGGCAGTTCCTGAGAGCATTCATGAATGTCTTCCATGGCCTCTGACTCACACAATAACCCTGCAGGACCGGTTTGGCTAGTCCCCTCAAACTGAGGGGGAGGGGATAATGGTTTTATAGTAATCTGTTCAGATGGTAGGGATTCAACAGAATTTACAGTCTCCATATCCTGATCTTCCTGATCATTTGTCCCTATGTCTCTATTCCAGGTTACAGGATCCCATTTTTTTTCCAATCAATGCCCTCACTTTAATGGCAGACACCGTTCTGGGTTGGCAATTGAGCTGACATTGTAATTCAGCCACTCTTACCATAGACTCTGGATTTAGGTTTCAGCTATGCCAGCCCTGGTATTAGAAGCTATAAGGCTTTCTTTCAGAGTACAGCTGGAAGCACTGAGGTCGTTTATGGGGTGCTTAAGCTGAGACTCAGCAGCTTTGAGCCCATCTCACTCTTTCACCAATTTATCCAGTATAAGTAGGACAAACCAACCAGTTTCCTTTTACTCCTTATTCTGAAAAAATTGCAGAAAATCATCAAATATCCGATCACCCAGAGCATCACTTCTCACAAGTACATGATCTATTGATGGTGCTATTTCATGTATTAATTTTGCCACCTCACACCACAGATTATTAGGGCTCTCTTTACTAGCAGACTCAGAGTTGCTAGTGTCATCAAAATTAATCAAACTGGAGAACCAATCTAGGAAGCCCATCCTTATGATTTTGTCTCTCTAGAACCACTCCCGGTACCAAATGTGTTAGA
>NW_006922466.1:619011-620260 GCF_000298275.1 Orycteropus afer afer
GCAGATTGGCCACTCAGAACACAGTCATCCGATCCCATCATAGGAACAACCACACAGAACTGGGGTCCAGCCAAGTTGACACACAGCTCCAACTATCACGGAAACCTTATAGACAACAGAAAGAAGTGCTGCCCAGTCCTGTGCCATCATCACAATCTTTGCTATGTTTGAGTCCATGATCACAGCCACTGTGTCAATCCATGTAGTTGAAGGTCTTCCCCTTTTTCACTGACCTTATATTTTACAAAGCATGATATCCTTCTCCAGGAACTGATCCCTACTGAAAACAAAACCAGTGTATATGAGATGAAGTCTGACCATTCTAGCTTCTAAGGAGCATCCCAGCTGTACTTCTTCCAGGAATAATTTGGTATTCTTCTACTAGTCTGTGGTATTCTCAGCAGTCTTCACCAACACAATTCAAGTGCATTGATTCTTTGGTTTTCCTTATTCACTGTCCAGCTTTCAAATGCTTAAGAGGCTATTGAAAATACCATGGCTTGGGTCAAGTGCACCTTAGTCTTCAAAATGACATCTCTGCTCTTTACTTCTTTATAGACATCTTTTGTTACAGATTTTCCCAGTGCAAATACATTTCCTGATTTCTTGACTTCTGCTTCTATGGGCATTGATTGTGTATTCCAGTAATAGGAACTCCCTGACAACATTAATCTTTTCTTTATTTATCATGATGTTGCTTATTGATCAAGCTGTGAGGACTTTTGTTTTCTTTATGTTGAGGAATAATCCATACTCAAGGGAATAATCTTTGATCTTTTTTATTAAGTACATGAAGTCATCTTCACTTTCAGTAAGCAAGGTTGTGTTATCCGCATATCACAGGTTGTGTTAGACTAGGTTTTCTAGAGAAACAAAAACGAGCAAACTTATATAAATATATAAAGAGAAAGAGAAATTTGTCTTAGGAAAATGGCTCACAATAGAAACCAGCAAGTCCAAAGTCCCCGGAACAAATGTCAGGCTGGAGGCCTTCCCCACAGGGGGCTGAGAAGCTCAAGGTTGGCAGGTAGTACACCAGCTGTTGACTCCCATGAGCAATGAATCCAAGATCTCCAGGCCAAATGGTGGACTGCTCACTCACAAAGGATTGCAGAAGCACAACAGAATCCTGATCCACAGAAGAATGTCTGTCTTCTCAGGATGTCCCTGGATATCCTGGAAGCAGGCCACACTCCTAGGGAAACTCCCCTTGGGCAGATTGGCCACTCAGAACACAGTCATCCAATCC
>NW_006922466.1:621465-622778 GCF_000298275.1 Orycteropus afer afer
AGCTTCCCTCCCACTTCCTCCCCATAGTTACCTCTTCCCAGTGTCCATCCCTCCATGGACTCCTGCCCCCTGAGCTGTCTCCCTGTGCACAGGCAGCCCTTCTTTCTCAATGATTTTTCTCTCCAATGAGTGTATCTACCTCAGGTAAATGTTCAACTCATATGTCTGTCTTATGTTTGGAAGGAAACCACAGGTGTGGGTTCAATTCCAGACCTGAAGGGCAGCTAGGGAGCATAGTCTCAGTGCTTCCACCAGGCTCTATTGGACCAGCAAATCTGGTCCCGCCCCCCACTTTTTTTTTCTCCAAATTGTTTTGAGTTTTGCTCCACATTGTTCTCCCTCTCTATCAAGGATCTCCTACATAGATCCCCTGCCAAGTGGATGACAGTGGTAGCCAGGTACCATCCAGTTCTTTGGGTCTCATAGTCATATAGGCTGCATATCGGATAGTGTACCAGTTGCTAGGACTAATGTTTCCATGAATTTTGGTTTTCTTCATTCTTCTTTGCCTAGATGAGGAGAGACCCATCCCATTGTTGCATCTAGATAGCAGCTTGCTAGCTTTTCAGATCCCAGTCGCTACTCACCAAAGTAGGAGGTAGAACAATGTTTTATATAGTATGTTATGCCAATTGAGTTTGATGTCCCCTGCGACTATGGTCCCAAGCCCACAGGTTCAACTACTCGGTCGCTCTGGGTAGTTGGCTGTGACTAAGCAGTGACCATAACCTTGCCCCTTGTCAGCTCTACTATAAATCTGGGAATTCTGATTATTCACATAAACGTATAGGATCATTGTCTGCCAACCCTATATATGTTCTTGGATACACTCCCCATTTCATAGACATTCCAAATCATACAGCCTGTACACCCATCTATCCACCCATATACCCATGCTTGTCTTCACTGACAACACAGTACTATATGTGCAAAAGGGTTCAAATTTGTGGTCTGTACCTCCCATGGACATCTCTATGTCTTTCCCATCCTCAATGCTGCCATATTGGTCACTCACATTTGGTACAGTGTCCTTCTCTTCACCCAAATCAATACTTATCTCTACCTATCTAACAGCCTTTCCTCCCCTCTCCTTCCACCCTTGGTAACCAACAAAGAAAATTTCCTTCTATAAATAAACTTTTCCTTAACTTTTACAATAATGGACTAATACAATATTTGTCCTTTTGTGACTGACTTATTTCACTCAGCATAATGTCTTCCAAGTTCATCCACGTTATGCAGTGTTTTGCAGATTCTACATTATTCTTTAGCATTGTATGGTATTCCATTGTGTGTATGTACCATAGTTTGGT
>NW_006922466.1:625621-639981 GCF_000298275.1 Orycteropus afer afer
AAAAAATGCTGAAAACTAGGACCTGGGAGTGGAAGATTAAGAAAAATAGTGAAAAGAACAAAAATACTACTAATAATATAAAGTGAAAAGGAAAGATAAATAAATAAATAAATAAAAAGAGAGAAAAAAAAATTGGTGGAGGACAGGGCAGGGCACCTAACCTAAGCTCCGTCTGAGCACACAGACTGTGATGGAGTTCCTATGGGCCCAGAAGGTAGGTGGAAGTGGGGAACAGCCGTACCTCCATTCACCAAGTGGGTGTGGGGTATAAGAGTAACAAGAGGAATGTCTCACCTTTTCAGTCTTTCAGGTCTGGAGGGTCCTTGGGGTTGCTGGAAAGCATAATGTGTTCTTAAGCCTCAGGAATCTGCAAGAGCACTGTCTCTTTAAATATCAAAAATAGCTGCTTTTAGACCTTCAAAATAGTGGCACGCTCCTTACCAGCAAAAGTCCACAGCTCAGCCCGCCTTTCTCTTCACCTTCTCCGTTTATCCCCAAGCCACTGGAGCAGTCCTTCATGCAGTCCCTGGTTAGCAGGGCTGATTTTTAGGTTAATTCTTAAGTCCTACCAACACTCAGGAATCTCCAAGCTGTCTGTGCCAAAAGGATCTCTCAGGATCGCTGCAAGACGGCAGATCTGTATGTCTCCTTTTTTGGTATTTTGGTGCAAGTTATTCTGCTAGTTGGGCTTTTGTTCACTTCTATATCCTTCCCTTCAAGTCTCAGGGGTCCAGGATTCTCTTCTGTGTCTGTGTTAATTGGTTTCCCTTTTCTTTGTTGAAGAGGGTCTGTTCAGTCTTTCTGCCTAGTCCACCATCTTGCCAGAACCACTTTTCTCTCTTTTAAATTACTGTTTTCTTTCTTCTTGTGTGATGTTCTTGATGTCATCCCACAGTTCCTCTGGTCTTTGGTCATTGGTATTAAGTGCATCAAATATATAGACTTGTTTTAAATTTCTTCAGCTGTAACTTGAATTTGCATATGAACAATTTATAGTGTTTTCGATTCAGTTCCTTGTCTTGTTCTTACTGATGATAAGTTGGTCTTCTTGACCACCTCTTTCTACAGACGTAGTTGATTTGATTACTATTTATTCCATCTATCATGTGTATAGTCATCATCTATGTTGTTGAAAAAATGATTTTCAGTGAATAAATCTTTGGTCTTGAAAAAGTCTATCATGTGGTCTCCAGTGTCACTGTTTTCACAAGGGCATACTTTACAACTACCAATGCTTCTTTTTTGTTTCCTATTCCCATCACCAGTGATTATCAATATATTTTGATTGTCTATTTTCTCAATATCAAACTGCAGAAGTTGGTAAAATTCTTCAATTTCTTCATATTTAGCTAAGTGGTTGGTGCATAAATTTGAATAATGGTAGTATTAACTATTCTTCCTTGCATCATGTGGATTACCTAATCACTGACAGCATTGTACTTCAGGATAAATTTTCAAATGTTCTTTTTTGACAATGAATGTGATGCCATTCCTCTTTAATTTGTCATATCCAGCATAATGGACCAAATGATTTTTCAACTCAAAATGGCCAATACCAGTCTGTTTCGGTTCATTAATGCCTAGGATATCAATAGTGATGTGTTCCATTTCATTTTTGATAACTTCAAAATTTCTCAGATTCATACATCATACATTCCATGTTCCAGGTATTAATGAATGTTTCTAGCTGTTCATTCTCATTTTGAGTTGTGCCACATCAGCAAATGAAGTTGGTGAAAACTTAAGTCTATCCAAGTTATTAATGTAGAATCTACACTGAGGACACAGCTCTTCTCCAGTTGTATTTTTAGTGTCATCCATCCTTATGGGCTCATCTTCAGGCACTATATCAGATAGTGTTTCACTGTTATTCACAAGGTTTTATATGGACAGTTTTTTTTTTTTGTTGTTGTTGTTGTTTTTTCCCCACAAAACTGGATGGCCCCATCTTTCTTCCTATTCTGTCTCAGTCTGGAAGCTCCTTTGAAATTTGACCAGCCTGGGTGACCATGCTTGTATTTGAAATACCAGTGGCATATCTTCTAACATCATAACAACACTGAAACACAATATAACAAACTGTGAGACAAGTAATTGTTAGCGAACATTAATTGTTTATATAGCTAAAAATATCTGTAATACTTTGTGCTCTATCTTTTCATTTTCTTTATTGTTATAAATTATTCCTTAACACAAATTCTTAAAGGTATTTTTAAATTACTTTGTAAGTGTTTCAAAATAAAGATTTTACAGGAAAAATTTTAACCAACTTTAAATCCAATTTCTGCATAATTTTAGATGGTATTTAATTTATTTCTCTTTTCTATATGGATAATTAAGTCACATAGCATGGTTATCTAATTTTTCTTTTAATTGGCATTTTCTCATTGAATGATGATGTAGTCATATTTTCATTTACTTGAAGGATATTTCTATGTTTTTCTTTGTAAACTTTCTATTCAAATTATTTTGCTTTTTGAGATGAGTAAAAATAAAATTATTTAAATCCTAGGCATAAAGCCTTGACAGTTATACATTTGATCAATATTTCCTCAAAGTTTTTGTTTTCCTTTTTGTTGTTGTTGTTAATAGGATCAACTAGTTTACAATTTTTAAAAATATGTTTTTGTAAAATGTAATACAGGAATGCATTGCTCAGCATCCACTATACATTCTGTGAGTAGGACATTATGTGACGTGGGTGCTGTAGGAACACTATATTACATATAGTACATATATATGTCTGCATATCTATCTTTCTTTCTATCTATCTATATCAAAGGAACCCTCTCCCAAGCTGCTCTGGCTCTCTGTTAGTTCTCAGAACCTCAGAGTTTGCAAATTTTCTCCTTTAATTGGCTACCTTTGGATGCATGGTGTTCTTTGAGCAGCACCCAGGAGGACTGGTTGGAAGTGGAGGACCCATGGGACAGAACAGAGCAGCTGCAGTCAAGCATGTCCCATAGATACAACCAATGGGAGTGACCCTGTCAGGAATGTCCCAGCAGCAGTCATGGAGCTGTGAAAAATGTCGATTTGGCTGCCTGGGGCCTACAAGCCATGCAGTAACTCAGTCTCAATGCCACCTGGTGGCTCAAGGGCTGCAACTGAACTATACAATGTTAAATGGAAAGCTCTAAAAGTAGATTTCTTTGCCTATTTCCTAGTCATGGGAAAAAGTATTCAATATTTTACCATTAATTATGCAGGTTTCCCTTTTATGCAGAAACTGTGATTTCTCTCTTTTATTTCCTGTTATTATTATTTAATCCTAAATTTGTGTTACATTACATCAGAAGTCTTTACTGCTTCTATTTTTGATTGTCATGTTTTCTTTTCTACTTTATTCTTTGATATTGCTAGTTATGTTAATCAATTTTCAAACACTGCTTTCCATAGAAAATCTTCATATGGTCAAAATGTGTTATACATTAAAAAAAATGAATTAAAAACAAAAGATATTGAAATAGTTTTACATTTATGGTAGAGGTGCTCCATTACTACAGAAAGTTCTAGTATCCCATTCACAAAACTTTCTCTGACAGTGAAATCTCACAAAATCATAGTACATTGGTCAAATGAAGATTAACATTGATATATTATTTTTAATTAAACTGCACATTTTCTATTTACATGAATTTTGTTTTATATCCTCATCTAGCATATTATAATCCACTTAATTATAATGTTTTCTTAATTTTCCAATCTAAGATAATTTATCAGCTCTTTGCATTCTATGATCTTGATACTTTTAAAGATTACTGATCAGTCATTAATAATATTATTAAGTCCTTAGAGTATCTGGGAGATCTGGTGGCCTAGTGCCTAAGGCATTTTACTGCTAACCAGAGGGCTGGCGGTTCAAACCCACCAGCCACTCCTCGGAAGGAAGGTTGGGCAATCTACTTCCTTAGTGATACGCCTCAGAAACCCAAGGAGGGGTTGCTGTGAGTCAGATCTGACTCCACAGCAGTGAGTTTGGTTTTGTTTTTTTAGGGTATCTAGACAAAGGAAGATGGGGCAATCTACTTCCATAGTGATACTGCCTCGGAAACCCAAGGAGGGGTCACTAGGAGTCAGCCCTGACTGGAGGGCACATAACAACAACAACAACAACAACAACAACAACAGACAAAACACTAAAGTTTTCTGTTTGTTTTTTTTTTTTTTTTAGGTCATCTCTGTTCTTGCTCATTCTTTTCAGTGAGGTTATTTCATATATTGGTAATATAGTTAGATTAAATTTGCAAATTTATGTTCATTTTTTTATTACTCAATATACTGGTTGATTCTAATTTGCAGACAATAAAATCACTATTCATACTATACAGTTTAATGAGTTTTGACAAAAACATGTGTTGTTGTTGTTGTTATGTGCCATTGAGTGATACTTTATTCACTGCATTAGCCATTTTACATTTGTCATTTTAAGAGTATTATGATCTCTTATATATAGAAAATATACCATGTGCATTTGTATGGAATGATATCAATTTGGAAACTATAGAAGAGAACCTATATATCATATTATTGGAAAACATCATTAATATAACACACAAGTAAAATCTTGCTGAAGATAATTCAAAAAAGGTTGCAGCACTATAATGGCAAGGAAATTCCAGAAACTCAAGCTGGATTCAGAAAAGGACAAGGAATGAAGGATATTATTGCAAATGTCAGATGGATATTGGATGAAAGCAGAGCATATCAGAAATATGTTTACCTGTGTTTCACTGACTATGCAAAGACATTCATTTGACAGCATGGATCGTAACAATGATAGATAACATCACGAAGAATGGGAATTCCAGACTACTTAATTGTGCTCATGAGGAACGTGTACATAGACCAAAGAGCCTGTTGTTCTAGCAGAACAAAGGAATAATGTATGGTTTAATATTAGGAACAGTGTGCATCAAAGTTGTTTCCTTTCACCATACAATTTCAATCGTATGCTGCGCAAATAATCTGAGAGGCTGGACTACATGAAGAAGAATGTGACATTAGGGTTGGAGGAAAACTCATTAACAAAGTAAAAAATGCAAATGATACAACCTTGCTTTCTGAATGTGAAGATGACTTGAAGCACTTACTGATGATGATCAAAGATTACAGCCTTCAGCTTGAATTACACCTCAATATGAAGAAAACATAAATCCTCACAATTGGACCAATAAGTAACATCACAATAAATGGAGAAAAGATTGATGTTGTTAGGGATTTCATTTCACTTGGATCTGTAATCAACTCTCTTACAAGCAGCAATCAAGAAATTAGATGTCATATTTCACTGGGGAAAACTGCTGCAAAAGACCTCTTTTAAGTGTTAAGGAGCAAAGATGACACTTTGAAGCTTAATGTGTTTCTGACACAAACCAGGGTATTTTCAAAAACCTCATATACATGTGAAAACTAGACAATGAATGAGGGGGACCAAGAAGCACTGATGTGTTTTAGTTATGTTGTTGGTAAAGAATATTGAATGTAACGTGGACCATTAGAAAAACAAACAAATCTGTCTTGGAGGAAATACAGCCAGAAGGCTTCCTACAAGCAAGAATAGCAAAGCTTTGTGCCTTTAACTTAGGTAATGTTGTCAGAAGGAACCAATCCTTGGAGAAGGAGATCATGGTTGGTAAACTAGAGGTTCAACAGAAAACATAAACATCCTCAATGACATGGATTGTCACAGTGGTTGTGACACTGGGCTCAAGCATGGTTTAGGATGGGCCAGTGTTTGCTTGTATTACAGGGTAGTTATGTGTCAGAACTGATGCAACAGTACCTAACAACAACAACATATAGCATGGGAGCTTGGATTTTAAATTGCAAGTAAATTATGCTGTCATTATGTAAGAATGCAAATGAAATGATGTATTTATGTAATGAGTATAAGACAATCAACTGTACTATTCAGCTTTCTGCTGTGTCCTTTGAATTTTGGATTTGTTCAAAAGTAGTTATTATTATTATTATGTCATAAGTATGATGGAATTAAATGATGAAATTTAAACATTAGAGTTTTAAAATTGTATTTAGCAGTAAGGGTTTTAAAATATTCACTATTACTTATGTGGTGTATTTTCCCAAACTCAACATTGTGCTAATCTATAAAATCAGATAATTTAGTGATTGGCTTCAATTCAGAATAGCTATGTGGCTTTCTCCCAACAAAGCACTTAGGAATCTCCTTTTTCCCTTTTAGTTTTCCCCTTGAATTCTGATATATTTATACAAAGCATGGAAAATCTGTCCAGAGAAATAAAGAGACTGTCTATGTTAATTATGCCCTTGAATGACTGATGAGTTATATCAAATAGAAGCAGGACTAAAGAGGGAGAGCAATAAGTAAAGGAATATTGTGAGTAAAAAGGGACTCCATTAAACTACTAGAAGTAATTTGCCACTTATCATAAAATAGTTTCATGAACACTTCCAAAATTAATAATGGGAAAAATATTATAGAAATGTTTTTCTAAAGTGTTCTTTCCAATGACTAGATAATAATAAGATGGAAATTACTCAACAGATTTATTATAATAAAGCATAAAAGAGTGATTTAATTTGGATTTTTATGAAACTGGTAAGTGTGTGGATGATATTTAGTTATCATTAAACAGTAATTTGGAATAAGAATATTTTCTATAAGAGTCAGAAGTATATTGATTTTTGTGGTTTGTTATCTCTCAGAAAACAAGAAACATAAAAATAGATTAATTCACTGATTAATGCTAATATGAAAAGTCAGCTTACACTTAGCAAGCAGATGATCTATTAAGGAATGTGGACAGTTTGCCAAGAAATCTTCCTTGTAAAGCCTTGTCATTTTTTTTTTTTTTACATGAGAATATATACAATCAATATCCCTTGAGTTACAATGAGATTAATTCCTGAGTCTAAGAATTTTTACATCAGTCAGAACAGGTCCATACAGTTCTTATTTAGCCTTACTTTAATGCAAGAAAAGGCTGCTAGCCTGTTCAGTGATTTGAAAGCTGTAGGTGGAGGTAATTACAATGAAAAATTTGTTATGAGTAGGGATTGGTTCAATTGTTTCAGCATGTTGTTGTTGTTGTTGTTATGTGCCGTGGAGTGAGACCCAACTCATAGCGACCCCTCCTTGGGTTTCCACGGCAGTATCAATATGGAAGTAAATTGCCCAACCTTCCTTCTGAGGAGTGGCTGGTGGGTTTGAACCATCAGCCTTCTGGTTAGCAGTCAAATTCTTTAGGCACTATGCCACCAGAGCTCTAAAACATTAAAGGCCAAGTAGGAGCTGTCCCTAAGTTGAATATTCATAACCTAGGGACTGCTTGTATTTTAAATATTATTTAAGTGAATATGAATTTACTTTTGAACATAAACCAGTAGTCCATAAACTATTGACAATATCATGATAATTCACTGGTACACAGCATAAAAAAGTGACTTAATTTGGATTTTTATGAAACTGTTAAGTCTGTGTAGATGATAATTAATTATCATTAAACATAAATTTGGAATAGGAATATGCACTTCTTCTGACTGACCTACAAATTGCTAAGACCTAGAAACAAACCTCATTGTAACACAAGAGATTGATATTCTTATGTTAGAAAAAAAAGAACAGAAAAAGACAAAGCTTTGTGAGAATTAGGTAAATTAAAATTACTTAGAGGAATTATTTGTTGATTACAATAACCTGGAGTCAGTTGTATATATTATTCCAAAATCTGAGAACAGGATCATCATAGAGAATGATGAAATGCAGCTTTTTCCTAGGATTAAGGTTAAAAACAAACAAACAAGCAAACAAACAAAATGTATATCCTATTTAAAGTTTCAAATCCCTGTATCTGTTACATCACTGATTCTGTTTTGGAGTTAAATAGATTGCCTTATTTCATTTTCTCAAACCAAACTCATTGCCATCGAGTTGATTCCAATTCATAGTGATCTCCATTCGGTTTCCAAGGCTATAAATCTTTACAGAACCAGATTGCCTCAACTTTCTTCCATGGAGCGGCTGGAACTAATGGTCAAAGGCCCAAATTCATCAGATGCTCCACGGGTGAAAAGTTGGCAGTAAAGATTATAGCTTTGAAAACACTATGGGTCAGTTCTGCTTTGTTTTACAGGGTTGTTATGAGTCGTAATGGACTCAATGCCAACAAGTACACACCAAGATTTGCAATTTTTTTTTTAAGTCACAAGTAACATAAGAAAAAAAGGAAATATTTACAAACATGCAATCATTATGCTTGCCTTTTATTCATTCCACCATTTAAAAAAAAAATTATTGATGCTCTTCTGTATTCTAGACATTAGTAACCACATATATGATAATTTTTAATACAGAAGAAAAATAGTCTCTTCTCTTACATAGCTGAATTTATAATAGTAGATCCAGATGTTATACAAATATTTACTCAACATAACATAACGTACTTTTATGGATTGAATTGTTTTACCCTCTCCCCCCCCAAAAAAAATACATATGTATATATATGGGTGTGTCTGTGTGTGTATTAAAATACTAACCCAAGTGCCAGTAAATATTATTCTGTTGGAAATGAGATCTTTGTTATTTTTATGAGCCTTATCAATCAGAGTAGAGTGGATATAACTCACTTCTGAGTCATAAAAATAACAGAATAGATGCAGAGACATAGAGGGAAAAGATAGATATAGTATGTGGATTCTCTACAAGCAAAACAATGCTGGCAAAATCAGAAGATTGGAGAGAGGCAATTAGAAATAACCAACGTGTGCTGTTGTTCTTAGGTGCCATCGATTCAGTTCCGACTCATAGTGACCCAATGTACAACAGAACAAAACACCGCCTGGTCCTGCGCTAGCCTCATAAATATTGTTATGCCTGAGACCATCCTTCAGCCACTGTGTCAATCCATCTCATTTATAGTCTTCCCCTTTTTCTGACCCTCCACTTTACCAAGCATGATATACTTCTCCAGGGAATGATCCCTTCTGACATGACCAAAGTAGATGAGACAAAGTCTGGCTATTCTCACTTCCAAGGACCATTCCAGCTACGCTTTTTCTAGGACAGATTCACTCATTCTCTGGCAGACCTTGGAACTTTCAATTTTCTTTGCCAACACCACAACTCAAAAGCATCAATCCTTCTGTGGTCTTCCTCATTCATTGTCCAGCTTTCACATGCATATGAGGCTACTGAAAATACTATGGCTTGGTTTAGGTGCACCTTAGCCTTCAAAGTGACATATTTGCTTTTCAGCACATTAAAGAAGTCTTTTGCAGCAGATTTGCCCAGTGCAATCCATCTTCTTAGTTCTTGGCTGCTAATTCCATTGGCGTTGACTGTGGAACCAAGTAATATGAAATCTTTGACAACTCAACCTTTTCTCCATTTATTGTGATGCTGCTTATTGGTCCATTTGTGAGGATATTCAACATTACTTTTTTGGACCTCATTTGGGTTTTGAGCCTTCAGAAATGTGATAATATAATTCATGTTATTTAAAGTCACCTTCTAAATAAGACACACACACGCACAAGCACACACACACACACTATACAACCCAAACCAAATCCATTACCACCAACCTTTTTAGGGCAGAGTAGAACTGCCCCATAGAGTTTCCAAGGCTGTACATCGTTATGGAAGCAGACTCTTTCATCTTTCCCCTCAGGCTCCTAGGTTCAAATCACCAACCTTTCGGTTTGCAGCTGAAAGCTTTGACCACTTAATCACTAGAGCTCCTTACACACCATATAGTATATAAAAATATAGAGAGACATGCATAAATAAATATTTTTTAGTACAGGATTAGAAAGTAATTAAAGCTGCTTTTGAGCCTTAAACAATTCTTGTGGAGTAGATATACCAAGTGCAAAATAATCTGAGTTGACATGTTCCATGGAGTTCTTGAGAAAGGAAAGCCAGTACTGTAAAGCCATTGTAGGTATCTGAGCAGGGAGTTAAATTAACTTATCTGACTTAGAATTTAAAGTACCAATTTGTCTTCTAGGAAGAGAACAGCCTTTGTGGTTAAGCTGGGATGAAACAATAAGATTGGTTAACAGGTTGTTGCTAGAGTTTGTAATGAGAATTAGGAATATATTAGTGGGAGTGGTGGGAAATAATGAGTCCAAAATATATATTATAGGTAATTTTGAAATGTTTTATGTTGGATTCCATGAAGTTTATAAAGAATGACCACAGTATACTTCGCCTGAATAATAACATAGTAAATAATGGTAACAGTTCTTGAGATGGATGATTGCCCAACCTTACTTCTGAGGAGTGGCTGGTGGGTTTGAACCACCAGCCTTCTGATTAGCCGTCAAATGCCTTAGTCACTATGCCACCAGAGATCCTAAATAATGGTAACAGTTCTTGAGATGGATGAACAGTAGGTAGTCAAGGGTTCAGTTTGGGACATTTTATTTTACTTTAATGTCTATTTGGGAAAACCAATTTAAAATTGTCACAAAAAGGAAATTCTTGAAATTTCTATCCTAAGATAAATTCATTTTAAATTATTCATTTTTTTGAAATTTTTCCAGAGGTGCCTAAGAGAGGACATTCAGAATGGAAATGTGATTATTTTTTATGCAAAGTATTTTATTATATGATTACTTTATTAATCTCACCAACTTTTAATAATTGAAGAAAGTTCTCATGTTTATGTTTCTTTCAGAATATTTGTGTGAATTGGTAATGTAAATAACACAATATATTAAATAACTAAGAAATAATGACAGAAAAATAAGTCTGTGTATGGCTTACACAGGCTACTTAGATAATCAAAATGATCAAATGTGAATTTTCTAGTCATTTTATTTCCTTTCCTATTTCTTTTATTGCCATCATACATTGTGTTCACTGGCACAGTTTTAACATTTTTCTGATATCCATAGACAAAAACCTCAATATTTCAATCTGTGGTAGAACACAATGTTGGCTTCCCAACATTCCAACCACTTCTACTATAAAATAGCTGAGAGTTTTACTCCAGGAAAGGATCATGATTGGTCTAATCCATCTAAGTTTACCCTAATATGTCTCATAATTGTGTGTCAGTGAAGGTAGTGAAAGGTGGTGAAAGTTGACAACAGAATACATCTTATCTAATGAGGCATTCCAGGCTGCTATTTTTGGCTTTGCCAATAAAGAAGAGAAATCTTTCTATATCTATTTCTATATAAAACATCCTGAAGGAGGTGTTGTTTTTTGACTAGTGTCATAACGGTAGAAACCTGGCAATCTAACTGCCCCTTTTAAAAACTTTTGAAATATTCTAACAGTTATTACCTTTATTACACGTTTGTGCCTTCTGTGGTTTATTGCCACCAAATTTTAGGCTTCTCCTGAGTTAGAGGGTAAAAGCATTAAATGCCTGGTTGTCATTGCCTTTGGGCAGAAGTCTGATACTTTGTCATGTTGTTGTTGTTGTTATGTACCTTCGAGTTGGCCCTGACTCATAGCGACCCCTCCTTGGTTTTCCGAGGCAGTATCACTACAGAAGAAGGATTGCCCAACCTTCCTTCCGAGGAGTGGCTGGTGGGTTTGAACCGCCAGCCTTCTGCTTAGCAGGCAAGTGCCTTAGGCACTATCATAGGTTGGCTATTTCTTCACCCACTTTTATCTTTCTGAAATGGGTGACGTTGACTTACCTGTAGTTAACTCTCATTCAGTTTTGTTTTACCTGTGTGAATTTGAAACTCTTTGACTATTACTTGCGCTTAGAGGTGGTTTCCAAAGGAAGAAAGGATAAAACGCTTTAGTTTTAAACTGAATATTTCATTGGAAGTGGCAATTAAATATTATCTGTGAAGTTTTAGTCAGCTGACAGAAATTGAGTCGCATAAATTGAAAGGTATTTTTTAAAGTCAGACATTCTCAAAATGGCAATTTTCAGACTATTTTAATTATGTTATTTAATTATTGCAGGCAATAAACCATGAGGAATCATTCAATAAATCATTAATTGTTATCTATTCCACTGGTTTCAATTTCTAGAACTTCTTATGTATTTGTTCCATGATATCTCTTTAAAGCAATAGGAAATAAAGATGTCTTCCAGGAAAAGGTATGAAATGTAGGATGGTGCTGCTAGTATGATTTTACTTTTTAATACTTTATTGTGAGTATTTATATGATTTTTGAACTGCATATATATCAGAAAATAAAATAGAATCATTTCTGGCAAAAGATTTGATTATATTTTATGTATTTGAACTTACAGCATAAATTAGTCTGGTGACCATGTCAAGACATAATAAAAAACTTCAACTGTACCAAATATTCTGATGTAAAAAGTTTGTGGAAATGATGCATATTATGGAAAACTGATGTTGTGAGATAGAGTGAGGGTAGAGACTTCCTGCTTCTAGAGGAAGGATGAGCAAAGGTTCTGGTAGCATCACATGAGAACTCTTATAGTTTTGAGGGATGTTATCTGTAACAAATAGATGCAGTGGTTTTATTTTTTGAAATAAGCAGTCAAGCAAACAAACAAACAATGGGCACCCTGATTTTTCATTTTTTCTGATCTTCACACTTTTAGAGCTAACAGTCACCAGATAAACAAATGGTTATTCAGACTCTGATGAAGTTGCATATCTCATATCCAAATTAATGAAAAAGTCCAGTTGGGTGCCTGAGGAAGATACAAATATAGAATGAAGCACATTTTCATGGATTATGACTTTGACATACCCTGAAAATTTTAATAGTAATCCTTATTTCATGACTTTCACCAAATATGTGACCTCCAAATTTTCAAATGATATTGCTTGGCTACTGTCCCATCATATGATTTATTTGTTTGTTTGTTTAAATATATTATACTTGTTATATATTGTTGTTAGGTGCCATTTAGTCATCTGCAACTCATAGTGACCCTAGGTACACTGGAATGAAACATTGCCTGGTCCTGTGCTGGCCCCATGATCCCTGCTATACCTGAACACACTGATGTAGCCGCTGTGCCAATCCATCCTGTTGAGGGTCTTCCCCTATTTCATTGACCCTCCACTTTACCTAACATGATATCCCTCTCCAGGTAATGGTCTCTTCTCACAACATGACCAAAGTAGGTGAGACTAAGACTGGCCATTCTCACTTCCAAGGAGCATTCTGGCTTCACAACTTACTGGACAGATTTGTTAATTCTTTCAGCAGTCCATGGTACTTTCAGCATTGTTTGGCAACACCACAACTCAAAAGCATCAACTCTTCTTTAGCCTTTCTTATTCTTTGTCCAGTTCTCACATGCATATGATTGAAAATTCTATGGCTTGTGTCAGGCACACCTTAGTCCTCAAGGAGATATGTCTACTCTTCAGCACTTGGAAGAGGTCCTTTGCAGCATATTTGTCCAATGATGTATGACATCTGACATCTTGACTCCTACTTCCATTGGTGTTAATTGTAAAACCAAGTAATATGAACTCTTTGACAGCTTCAATCTTTTCTCCATTTATTGTGATACTGCTTATTGGTCCAACTGTGAAGATTTTTGTTTTCTATATATTGAGGAGCTCTGGTAGCATAGTGCCTAAGGCAATTGACTGCTAACCAGAAGGCTTGCAGTTCAAACCAACCAGCCACTCCTCAGAAGGAAGATAGGGCAATCTACTTTCGTAGTGATACTACCTCGGAAATCCAAGGAGGGGTTGCTATGAGTCTGGTCGGACTCGGAGGCACATAACAACAACAACATATATTGAGGTGTAATCCATACTGCAGATTGTACTCTTCAAACTTCATCAGTAAGTGCTTCAAGTCATTCTCACTTTCAGCAAGCAAAATTGGGTCATCAGTATATTGCAGGTTGTTAATGAGTCTTCCTCCAATCCTGATGCCATGTTCTTCTTCATAGAGTCCCGTGCAATCCATCATCTGATTTCTTAGATGTCTAGAGAAATCTAAATATAAATATAAATGACTATTATATAGACCTCTAAGTTGATAATGATGTATTCTTCAGTTAATCCTGAAAGAACAAAAGAAGAAAATAAAAATTGATAAGGGAAATACAATTTACAAAGTGGTCTGTATTATAATCTGCAAAAATTCTTGAAGTTAGTTTCCCTTTGTATCCCAAAATCTGGATTTTTAATACATGTAACACCTAGTTCTATAGCCATAAATGACATTATTCCAAACATAAATTATTTTATTTTGTCTCTTATATAAGTACATTCATTTGATTGATGTATGGAGAGGGACTGAAAGAGAAAGAGAGAGAGAAAAAAATGAGATAACTACTGAGTTTCTCCATTAAATGTATGTAGTAATTACTCCATTTATTTATGCCTATTTTGCTTACAATTAATATAATTTTTAATGTATGTGCTTTTTGAACCTATTTTGGTAGATGAATTCATGG
>NW_006922466.1:641231-642056 GCF_000298275.1 Orycteropus afer afer
GGGGTCGCTATGAGTCGGGGCTGACTCGATGGTATATAACAACAACAACAACATGTTTCAATTCAGTAATATTTACTTTAACACTGTCTATTCTACTGTGCATCTCATGTGCTGTTGTTGTTGTTAAGTGCATGGAGTCGGACCCTATTCATAGTGACCCCTCCTTGGGTTGCCGAGGCGGTATCACTATGGAAGTAGATTGCCCAACCTCCCTTCCAAGGAGTGGCTGGTGGGTTTGAACCGACAGCCTTCTGGTTAGCAGTCAAATGCCTTAGTCTCATGTGCTATGTACATTATTTGATTATTATAATTCTAGTTCTAAATTGTCCATCAAACATATTTTTTATATAAGATTCATCTTGAAGTACTTTACCTCATCCCATATTTTTTTTGTTTTATATTTTTGTTTATTTTTACTTTTATGGGATGAAAAGATACACAACAAGATATTGGTCAATATAACAACTTCCGCATTTACAGCTCAGTGACATTGATGACAATTTTTGTGTAGTGTCACCATTATTGCTACCCTTTTCCAAAATATTCAACCACCATTAGTGTAAACCCAGTGTTCCACAAACAAAACCTTTCCCTTTCCCCTAACCCTGGTAATCAATAATTATTTTTGGGATATATGTATGTACGTGTGTGTGTTTGTGTGTGTGTGTGTGTGTATAAAATATATGTAAAATAATATATAATGCATATTATTTAATATCTAATATATATAATATGGGAGCTCTGGTAGCATAGTGGCTAAGGCACTTGACTGCTCACCAGATGGCTGGCGGTTCAAACCCATCAGCCACTCCTCGGAAGGAAGGT
>NW_006922466.1:642433-644369 GCF_000298275.1 Orycteropus afer afer
GTTAGTAGTCAAGTGCTTTAGCCACTATGCTACCAGAGCTCCCAATTTTTGCAATAGTAGGCTAATATATTTGTCCTTCTGTGATTGACTTATTTCACTCAGCATAATGTCCTCAAAGTTCATCCTTGTTAAACAGTGTTTTATAGATTCTATATTATTCTTTAGGGTTTCATAGTATAGTTTGGCTATCCAATCTTTTGTTTATGGGCACCTAGGTTGTTTCTATCTTTTAGCTATTTTAAGTAGTGCTACGATGAACATGGGTGTGCGTATAACTGTTCTTGTCAGGCTCTCACTTCTTCAGGATATATACTTAGTAATGGAATGCCTGAGTCAAATGGTATTTCTAGTTCCAACTTTTTAAGGAAACACCATTCTGCTTTCCACAGTGGTCGTATCATTTGATACTCTCACTAGCTTTGTCTGAGAGTCACACCTCTTCACATCCTTGCCAACATTTGTTACTTTGTGTCTTGTTGAACTTTGCTGTTAATGCTGGGGTGAGATGTTATTTCATTTTTGTTTGAATTTTCATCTCTCTAATGGCTAATGATTATTGGCTACCTGAATATCTTCTTTGGTGAAGTATCTGTTCATGTTTTCTACTTATTTTTTAATTAGACTTTTTGTCTTTTTAATATTGAGATGTTGGAGCTTTCCATAAATTTTAGAGATAAGTCCTTTGTCAGATATGTCATTGCTGAATATTTTTTTTCCCAATCTGTAGGTTCTCTTTTTACTCTTTTGGAGAAGTCATTTGATGCAAATAAGAATTTGTTTTTTAGAATGCCCCAATCATGTAGTTTCTATTCTGCTGTTTGTGCACTTGGGGTTATGTCTATTTATGCCATAAATTAGGGTCCCTAAGTTTACCCCTATTTTTTCTTCAATTAATTTTATAGTTTCAGGTTTCACATTTTTGTCTTTGATCCATCTGGAGTTAGTTATTTCTGTGGTGTGAGGTATGAATTTTGTTCCATTTCTCTGCAAATGGATATCCAGTTTTGCCAATTAAAAAGACTATCTATCTCTTCCGCATTGAATGGATTTTGACACTTTGTCCAATATCAGCTAACCATTGATCAATGAATAGATTTCTGGGTTGTCAAATCTCTTCCACTTGTTTTTGTATCCATTGTACCAATACCAGGTTGTTTTGACTACTGCGGGTGTGTAATAGGTTTTGAGATCTATGTGTGTGAGTTCTCCTATTTTGTTCTTTTCAGCAGTACTTTACTTATCTGAAGTCTGTTACTTTTCCACATAAAATGGTTGATTTGTTTCCCATGTTTCTGAAGAATGTTGATTGGTTTTGGATCAGGATTGTGATGAATGTCTAAATTGATTTGGTTAGTAATGATATTTTTGTAATGTTCCATCTTCCTATCAGTGAGAATGTTTTTTTCTTCCATTTATGTAAATCTCTTAGCCTCTTGAAGTAGTGTTTTGTACTTTTCTTTGTGTAGGTCTTTTGTGTTTCTGGTAAGATTTATTCCTAATTGTCTTACCTTTTTACTAGCTATTGTAAATGTCATTGATTTCTTTATTTCTTTTTCAGAAACCTTTGCTGATGTGGAGGAATCCAAACTATTTTTGTATGTTGGTCTTATAACCTGTCACTATGTTAAATCTTTCAATAAATTCCAGCAGTTTTCTTGCTGAGTCTCTTGGCTTTTCTATATATAAGATCTTATCATCTGCAAACAGGGATAGTTTTACTTCTTCCTTAATGATTTGTATGCCTTTGATTTCCCTTTTTGCCTTATTGCCTTGTCTAAGACTTCCAATGCAGTGTTGATTAGAAGTGGAGATGGAGAATATCCTTATCTCCTTCCTGTTTGCAAGGGGAATTGTTTCAATCTCTCTCCATTGAGAATAACGTTGGCTGTTTGTATTGCATATGTAATATTTATTATGTGAAGGAATTTCCTTTCTA
>NW_006922466.1:644469-658417 GCF_000298275.1 Orycteropus afer afer
TTCCTGTTTGCAAGGGGAATTGTTTCAATCTCTCTCCATTGAGAATAATGTTGGCTGTTTGTATTGCATATGTAATATTTATTATGTGAAGGAATTTCCTTTCTATTCTTATTTTTCTGAAAGTTTTTATCAGGAATCTGTGTTGGATTTTATCAAATGTCTTTTCTGCAGCTATTGATATGGTCATGTTATTCTTTTCCTTTGTTTTCTTTATATGATGAATTACATTTATTGTTTTTCTAATGTTGAACATCCTTGCACACCTGATATGAATCCCCCTCGGTCATGATGTGTTATTTTTTGATATGTTGTTGCAGTGTATTGTCTAGTATTTTGCTGAAGATTTTGCATCTATATTCATGAGGGATATTGTTCTGTAGCTTTCCTTTCTAGTGGTGTCTTTGCCTGGTTTTGGTATCAACATTATGCTTGCTTCATAAAATGAATTTGGGGGGATTCCATCCTCTTCTATATTCTGGAGTAGTTTGAGTAGGATTAGTGTCAGGTTTTTAAATGATTGGTAGAATTTCCAATGAAACCATCTGGGCCAGGACTTTTTTAGTTGGTTATTTTTTTTATGGCCCATTAAATTTCTTCTTTTGTTATGGGTCTGTTCAAATTTTCTACCTCAATCTGTGTTAGTTTAGGTAAGTAGTTTGTTTTTAGATATCTGCGTATATCTTCTAGGTTTTCAAAATTATTGGAGTACAGCTCTGCATAACATCCTAATATTATTTATTTTTTTATTTTTATTTTAGTTGGTTCTGTTTTGATGTTGCCCATTTCATTTCTCACTTGTGTTATTTGCATCATCTCCTTCTTTTCCTTTGTTAAGTTTGCCAGTGGTTTGTCAATTTCATTAAACTTTTCAAAGAGCTAACCTCTAGTCTTGTTGATTTTTTGTATTTGTCTCACGTTCCATCTGGTGAAGTCCACGTGTAGAGCTGTCATGTGTGTTGTTGAAAAAAGGTGTTTGCAATGAATAAGTCATTGGGCTTGCAAAATTATACCATATGTGTGCCAGCATTATTTCTGTCACCAAGGCCAAATTTTCCAACTACTGGTGATTCTTCTTTGTTTCCAACATTTGCATTGCAGTCACCAGTGATAACTAACACATCCTGATTTCACGTTTGGTCAATTTCAGACTGCAGAAGTTGATAAAAACTTTCAGTTTCCTCCTCTTTGGCTTTGGTGGTTGGTGCATAAATTTGAATAATAGTCATATTAACGGGTCTTCCTTGTAGGCATATGGATATTATTCTATCACTGACAGCATTGTACTTCAGGACAGATCTTGAAGCATCCTTTGTGATGATGAATGCCACGTCATTCCTCTTTAAACTGTCATTCCTGGCATAGTAGATCACATAGTTTTCTGATTCAAAATGGCCCAAATGCCTCCATTTCAGCTCACTAATGCCGAATATAACAATCTTTATGGGTTCCATTTCATTTTTGACAACTTCCAATTTTCCTAGATTCATCCTTCATACATTCCATGTTCTGATGATTAATGGATGTCTGCAGCTGTTTCTCCTCAATTTGAGTGATAACACATCAGCAAATGGAGGTCTTGAAAGCTTTACCTTATCCACATGTGTAAGGATAGATTTACTCTGATGATGCAGCTCTTTACCAGTCCTATTTTGAGTGCCTTCTAACCTAACTGGACTATTCATAAAGTTGCAAGGTGATGTATCAAACAGTGTTTCTTTGCTATTCGTAAGGTTTAACCTGGCCAATTCTTTTAGAAGTGGATGGCCTCTTCCTTCTTCCTAGTCTGTCTCAGTCTGTAAACTGGGATGATACCTGTGCACCATGTGCATCCCGCTGGGTTTGAAACACCAGTGGCTCAGTCTCAAAACTCATATCAACATGTCACCATAGTAGCACAAATAGACAGACAAGTTTGTCTCCCTGTTGGAAACCTCTCCTACCACCCTCATCTGGATCCCTGAAGCTGACTGCTACTCTGTGCAGGTTCCAAGCCCTTTTAATCCCTTTTCTCCCGCTCTCCCACCCTGCTGCTTTGGACGTGCCTGGGTTCCCTCTCCTCACCTGGATCCCTGCGGCTGGATCCCTGTGGCTCCTCTGCCCTGGTTCCAGGGCCTTTTAATTTGCTTTATCCTGCTCTTCCGCCCTGCTGCCTTGGGTGGCCTGAGTTCCCTCTCCTCACCTGGATCCCTGCAGCTGACTTCTCCCACAGTTCTTCATAGTATCCTGATATCATGTTTTTTATTTCAGTTGGTTCTGTTGTGATGTCACCCATTTTGTTTCTTATTCATGTTATTTGTATCCTCTCCCTCTTTTCCTTTGTTAAATTTGCCAGTGGTTTGTCAATTTTATTGATCTTTTCTAAAAATCAACTTCTGGTCTTGTTGATTTTTTTCTATTGCCCTTCTATTTTCTGTTTCATTGATTTCTGCTTGAATCTGGTGACTGTAGGCTTTTCTTGCTGTTCTTTTACTAATTGTTAGAGATATTGGTTTAAAGTGTTGATTTTAGCTCTTTCTTCTTTTTGGATGTTTTGCTATAATTTGGCCTCTGATCACTGCTTTTGCTGTGTCCCAAAGATTTTTTATATTGTGTTTATCCACATAGTTACCTTTTATTTTGCTCTTCCTTTACAATATTTAAAGGGCCCTGGGCTACAAATGGCATCTGCTAGCCTCTGTGCTGCCCACCACTCTCCCAGACCCAGAAATATCTAGGGGAGGTGTGCCTAGGGCCTACATCCTGCCACTGCTGCTGTCCGGATGGTTGGAGCCCAAAGAGTTGGTGGTGCCTCTGCCTGCAGAGAGGCTCTCAGGTCAGTTTCAAGCAACCCCGATGCCCCAATCACCTTCCACTCATGCCCCATGCAGCCACTTACCACAGGCTGAGGTACACTGGCACGTCCTGTGTGCCGCATGGGGAAAGATTCTCAGTGGAGGATATAGCCCCTTATGAAGCAGTTTCTTTGTGCTCTAAAACGAGTAACCCTAACATGAGAGAAACAAAAGGTCTTCAGATCAAGAAGAACTGTGCTTAAGGAGCTGCAATTAACTATACCCGTGGAAGTTATTCTAAGTTGACTGGTGTGGTCAGAGACCTATCTGGATGATAGAGAATTTGAAACCATTCCCTGAAATATGAGCAGGATCTTAATGGAGAGGAAGGATTATATATAGGTCATTAATATATTTGAATTAGATTTAACTTCAGAGTGGAGGTAGTGGAAAGCCATGGCTGATGGCTGGATCCAGGTAAGGGGAGGGAGAGCCCTCACCTAAGGCAGGAAGCAGGAAGCAAGGGCTGACAGCAGGGACAGGTGAGGAGAAGGCCAGAAAGTGGTCAGAGATGTTTGGAACAGCTAAGGAAGACAAATTTGTCTGTCAGTTTGTCGTACTGTGGTGGTTGTGTGTTACTGTGAGGATGGAGGCTTTGCCACAGGTTTTATAAACACCAGCAGGGTTGCCCATGGTGGACAGGTTTCAGAAGAGCTTCCAGACTGTGGCAGACTCAGAAGAAGAAAGAGGCTGTCTGCTTCTCAAAGAATTGTCTGGGGAAAGCCTTATGAATATCAGAGAAACACTGTCTGATACAGTCCTGGAAAACTTTATGAATATCCTGAAACATTATCAGATACAGTGACAGAAGATGAGCCCCTCAGGTCAGAAGTCACTCAAAATATGACCTGGAAAGAGATGACTCATCAGAATAAAACCAACCATAATGATATGTATGAAGTCAATCTTTCATTTGTTTGATGGGTACAACTCAAAATGAGGAGAAAGAGCTGCAAGAACTGATATGGACTGGTTTGAGACACTTTGAATCAGACAACCATATGATCTATTATGCTGTGAATGACAAGTTGAAGAGGAATGGTGTGGCATTCAGCATCACAAAGAATGTTTTAAGATGTATCCTGAAGTACAATCCTGTCAGTGATAGAACAATATCCACACTCCGACAAGGAAGGCCAGTTAATTCTATTATTATTCAAATTTACAATCCAACCACCAAAGCCAAAGATGAGGAAATTGAAGATTTTTATTGATTTCTGCAGTCTGAAATTGACCAAACATTCAATCAAAATGTGTTGATTATCACAGGTGATTAGAATGCAAAAGTTCAAAACTTAAGAAGAATTACCGGTAGTTAGAAAATTTGGCTTTAGTGATAGAAATAGTGGTGGAGATTGCATGATAGAATTTTGCAGGGGCACTGACTTAGTCATCACAAATACCTATTCTCAACAACACAAATGGTGACTATACATGTGGATTTTGCCAGATATAATACACAGGAATCAGATTGACTACATCTGTGGCAAGAGGCAATAGAAAAGCTCAATATCTTTAGCCAAAACAAGCCAGGAACTGATTGTGGAACAGATCATCAACTGCTGATATGAAAGTTAAAGTTGACAATTAAAAAATCTGAATTCCCAGGTATATAGTAGAGCTGACAAGGGACAAAGTTGTGGTCACTTCTTGGTCACAGTCAGCTACCCTCTGGGGCTTGTGGGCTTGGAACCATAGTCACAGAGCACATCAAGCTCAATTGGCATAACATACTACACACAAAAAAATTGCTCCACCTTCTGATTTAGTGAGTAGTGACTGGGATCTTAAAAGCTTATAAGCAGTCATCTAGATGCAACAATGCTCTCTCCTCATCCAGAGCAAAAAAGAATGAAGAAGACCAAAGATCCATGGAAAGAATTAGTCCTAGCCACTGGTACACCATGTAATCCACAGCCTATAAGACTCTAAGACCAGAAGACCTAGCTGGTGCCCTGGTACCACTGTCAACCACTCAGAGGGGGATCTCTGTAGATCATAGATAGAGAGGGAGAAAAATGTGGAACAAAACTCAAAATCATTTTGGGGAAAAAAAAAGGACCCATTTTGGGCATGTTGTAAGAAGGGACCATTTCCTGGAGAAGGATATCAGGCTTGGTAAAGCGGTGTGTCAATAAAAGAGGGGAAGACTCTCAAGAAGATCAAGAAGATAGACTGACACAGTGGCTACAAAGATGGGCTCAGATATAGCAAAGATTGTGGAGCTGGCACAGGACCAGCCAGTGTTTTGTTCTGCTGTACATAGGGTTGGTATGAGTTGGAGATGACTTGATGACACCTAACAACAACAACAATATAATAATAATGTTTTATTATATAAATAAACTTAAAATATAGCTACTTATTTAAAGCAGGAATAATAACTATACATTATGATGATTAAAATATATATAGAAGCAAATGTATGGCACTGACCCTTGGAGAAGATAAAAGGAAGTGTGCTGTTTTGAAAATGCTATATGCTTTATAAAATGTTAGATATTACTTTGAAAGTGTGATAAATTTAAGCAATATATACTATTATTTCTTGTAGCTTCCAGGAAAGTGATACAACCTAAGTTTTAATTTATAAACTGATAAAATTATAACAAAATAGTTATAAAAACAGTGAAATAATAAAAAAATTCAGAAAAAGATTAAAAAATTGGCTGAAGGACAGAAGGTATATTAAAAAAGTGAAATATGGTAGATTTTAAGTTAGATATATGAATAATCACATTATATATAAATGGTGTAAAAATTCATTTTAAGAAACAGAGATAATAGGATTAACTTGAAATAAAAGTAGCAAGATGCCATATATGCTAGCACTTTTAATATAAAGACACCCACAGGGAAAGATAGTTTAAAAAAAAGTTAATGACATCTTGTGCAGAAACTAATAATAATAATAATAATAAAGATGCTATATTAATAACAATTCTATAAATTCAAAAAACTCACTGCCGTCTATTTGTATCGCACTCATAGGGACCCCTCCTTCAGTTTCTAAGGCAGTATCTTTACAGAAGTAGATTGCCCAGTCTTCCTTCCAAGGAATGTCTGGTGGATTTGAATTGCCAGCCTTCTGGTAAGCAGTCAAATGCCTTAAGCACTATGACATCAGAGCTCCCATACATATAACATACTACATTTCAGGAAAAACACTTCATAATACTCAAAGAAACAAAATCCTGTTTACACACATAATAACACAGCCTGAAAATATGTAATCTAAAAACTAGTAGAAGCACCAGTGCTCTCAGTAATGGAAAACACTTAAGTTTTTGTGTGACTGGAAAGTGCCATAATCACTGCTTCAATAGTTTGTCAGTTTCCATACAGTACAACCCTGCTATTTAACTCTTAGATATTTAATCAAGCGAAATGAAAATATTGTCCCTATAAGAATATGATCATAAATGAGTATAGAAACTAAATATATAATTAAGAATAACTTGAAAGAAAGTAGAGGGAAACTATATTCATAGAAAATATATACGATGGGCAGTGGTGGTTCTGTGGAAGGATTATCACCTCTCTGGCAGGGGAATTTAGGTCTATTTCCAGGTAATGTACCTCAGGTGCAGACACCACTTGTCTGTCAGTTTGGGTTTATATGTTGCTATGATACTGAATCTGTTTCAATGGAGCATACAGACTAAGACAATCTAGGAAGAATGGTCTGACAATCCACTTTTGAAAAGCAGCCAATGAAAATATGCTTTCCATTTTAGTTTATTCTCAGGTTTCTTTGACTCTGAAAGTATAAATCAGGCATCATAAACTTCTGTCTGATTTCCATCAGCAAAAGCCTTAAGAATAAATAGAATACAAAATTCCAGGCCCATGACTCATGCCTATGTCCAGTTTTAGTTGCTTTGCTAACTCTCCCATGTCTTCAAATATTATACATATTTGTAATACAATATTGTGTGTTTGTCTGATTGTAGCTGTTCACAAGATAAGAGGAATCAAAGTTCAGGAATGCCAAGTGACCATTTTCTTTATCTCACTGTGAAGAAAACAATGTAAAGAAGTAGAGAAAAGGCTCTCTTGCCTTGTCTTAATATGGATTGTATTGTTAGTGTCCTATATTTATTATGAATGAGTTAAGAATGAAAAATTCAGATATCAAGAATTAAATTGAAGACAGACTCCGCTGAAAATTTTTTGGGAATGCTTTTTGGTCCAATCAACCTAGGTATATGGAGGAATACTACCTAAGATTATTAGTTATCTTAAGAAAAATATTCTAGGAATGAAAATATAAACATGTAGACAAAGAAATAATTATAGTGACAACGAAGAGGAGACTGCTTTATTAGAAATTAAAACATTCAAATAGCTCTTTTCAAATTCATAGAATAATTGATGAACTTAAAAGGAGCTTGGTTGTTGGATCTAAACATGTGCACAGAGCAAACAGGAAAAAAAAAAAACTACAAGAATTATCATTCAGATTATCTCAGGATATTTGGAGAGGAAATCTGTAGGATTTAGGGAGGCACAGGTGAAGGGGAAAATGAGAGCACTTCATTCTCAAGTTATAACAAAAAGGAAGATAACATCCATGGATCAGAAAGGTGAGTAAAAATATGTAAACTTCCTACTTCTAAATCTGACTGGAGAATATAAGTTAATATATCGCCAATGGGATTAATAATACAGTGCTGCTGATTAGAACAACATTATTTACCTAGTCACTTGTACAGAATGACTAATTCAGAGACAAGATGATTCAGAATGCAAACCTATACTGAAAGGCAAAGTAAAAAGAAAGCAAACCCAGAGGACTTGAACATTGGATATTCTCTTAGGTGATGGTGGCAGAGAGAAAATCGAATTATTTATATAATTTTCCCAATCACTCAGAAGAGAAAAGCAGTAGCAATCTTTAAATAAATAAATAAATAAAATATAAGGAAGCAAGTAACTGGCTATCTCCCTTCCAAAAAAAATGTTTATAATTGCTGAAATTTTTAAGCAGCATCTGAGTGATTACTAAATCTTAGATAAATGACACCCAGTGGCTATTGGACAACTATTGAAACTTGATTTTTAAGAGGAGTGTCCTTATCTTTAATCACAGGATTTACTTCCTTTATTGGTTGTTTAGTAATTGACCAATTAGATTATATTTCATTTCCAAGTGAATGAATTGTTGGAGAAGGAAGCATTAATGCAGTGTGTAATATTTTCAGTCTTCTAGTTTCTATTTATCAGTATCTAAAAACATGTTGGGAGAAATGGATAAGGGAAGAACATCACCCTAATAACATGTATTAAACTAAAAAAGTAGGTACATGTTAAAAATAATAAAAATTCACCAAAAGGTAAACAGAAGATTTATTCTGAACAAATATTCTAGATGCATGTAGGTAGGCCATTTTTATTCCAGAGAAAGCACATGGCCCGAAGAAGCTAGGTATAATGGGACTTATTAAGAGAAGAGAGGGAAAAACACAGGTCATCCATTGACTAATTTTAATATGATTGATTGAAACCTGCCTTACCCCTTTACTGAGATAAAATGATACCAGTTTACTTCTGTTCCAGCAGTTAATAATTTGGCCCTTCACCAACCAGTAGCCATGAGGCTTTTATAGATTTAAATTAGGAGATTATGGTTTGACAAGTATCCTTTTCTAGCAGGATAAAACACAATTCACATTGCTGGAGAGCAATTTCGGGCAGACTTTTGCAGTTTGGGTCAGGATTTTTATGGTAAATTTTTTTTTTTTTTGCTCAAGGAAATATTTTAAATCAAAGATGTCTGTTAATAATTTTCCTGTTCAACACATCATAAGTCACTCACTGCTGTCGAGTCGGATCTGACTCATAGCAACCCTTCCTTGGCTTTCTGAGGCAGTATCACTATGGAAGTAGATTGCCCAATCTTCCTTCTGAGGAGTGGCTGGTGGGTTTGAACCACTAGCCTTCTGGTTAAAGGTCAAATGCCTTAGGCACTATGCCACCAGAACTCCATACCCTTCCAAAATCCTGGCAAGACCATGAGAGACCTTCAAAAATAACCCTGTCATGGACTACCTTAATATATAAGTCAGCTGCCAACAAAAGACATAATTTCCTAAAGCATCATCTATTATCTGGACTTGTTAATATGTTTCCAAATTTGATCTCTGGAATTCAATGTCTGTAATTAATTAAGTCATATATATTTCTATACTGGTGGTGTAGTGCCTAAGGCATTTGACTGCTAACCAGAAGGCTGGCGGTTCAAACCCACCAACCACTCCTTGGAAGGAAGGTTGGGCGATCTACTTCCACAGTGATACCACCTCAGAAAACCAAGGATGGGGTCACTATGATTCGAATCAGATTCAATGGCAATGAGTGAGTGACTGAATAACGCCTTTCTTCTGCTTGTGGTAACTAAATCCTGGCTCTCTGAAGAGGCCATATTTCTCCTGAAATCTCCCAGATACATTTCTATTTTCTTTCTTTCTCTCCCTCACATCCGCCTCTCATCTGACAATTTGTTGTACTCTGGTGGTTTGCGTGTTACTGTGATATTGGAAGTTGTCCCACTGCTATTTCAAAGATCAGTGGGGTCACAGATAGGTTTCAGTGGAGCTTCCAGACTAAGACAGACTAGGAAGAAGGACAGGGTCATCCACTTCTGAAAATAATGGCCACTGAAAACATGATGAACACCAGTGGAACCGCCTGCTTATAAAACTGTGTTTTGTTCTATCGTACATAGGGTCACTATGAGTCAAAGCCAACTCAACGGCACCTAACAACAATATAACTCATGTACAATCATGAGATCTGTAGAAAATGCATGTTTCCTTAGTTTCTCTTTATTACTATAGAAATATCTTTTTTCCATGTTGCATTCTCTTTTAAATATAACATAATATAATGATATGATATGATATGATATGATATAAAAACTCTTTTGAAGCAAGTCCTCCAACAATACCTTTTGGTTGCTTTTCCATATTCATACAGTGATTGACTGTTTTATTACCTGCCTCTATACCTCTAATAGATGACATTGAAATCTTAATGATTTCCCTTTTTATGAAGATAATTCTTAAAATACTTCAGTTTCATGTTAATTTCATCTTTTCTCTCTTTTCCTTAGTTAAATTTGTGGTGGTTTGTCAATTTTGTTAGTCTTTTTGAAGAACCAGATTCTAGTCTTGCTGATTTTCTATTTCCTGTTTCATTTATTTCTGCACTGATCTCTGTTATTTCCTTTCCTCTGGAATCTTTAATTTTCTTTTCTTGTTCCTTTTTTCTAATTGTTGGAGTTGTGGATTAAGGTCTTGATTCCAATTCTTTCTTCTATTTTGATATGTGAATTAATTGCTATAAAATGACCTCTGAATACTGCTTTTGCTGTATCATAGAGGTTTTGATATGTTATTTTTACATTTTGCTTGTTTCTAGGATTTTTTTTTATTTTTATTATGCTTTGAATAAAAGTTTATGGAGCAAATTCACTTTACATACATCAACCTACATATACTTTGTCTTACGACATTGACTGCAATTTCCCAAAATGCAACAGCTCCTCACTTACTTCCTCCCCATAGTCACCTCTACCCTGTATTCTTCCTTCCATGCACTCCTACCCACTGAGCTATCTCCCTGTGTATAAACAGTCCTTCTATTCTGCCATGATTAATCTCTCCAAGGAGTATATCTACCAAATGTAAAAGTTCAGTTCATATGGCTGTCTTTTGTTTGGCTGGAGCCACAGGAGTGGGCTCAATTCCAGACCCAAAGGGCAGCTAGGAGCCATAGTCTCAGTGGTTCCACCAGGCTCTATGAGACTATGAGACCAGCAAAACTGGTACCCATTTTTTTTTTTCTTTTTTAATGATTTTAAGTTTTGCTCCACATTGTTCTCCCATTCTATCCGGAATTTCCTACATTGTTACCCCATCCACGTAGTTGACAGTGGTAGCCAGGCATCATCTAGTTCTTCTGATTCCATAGTCATACAGGGTGAGGATACCATGATGTACCAGTTACTTGGACTAATTGTTTCCGTGTGTCTTTGATTTTCTTCATTATTCTTTGCTCTGGATGGGGAGAGATCTGTGGTTGCATCTAGATAGCCACTTGCAAGCTTTTAAGATTTCAGTCTTTTCTCACCAAAGTAGGATGTGGAACAACGTTTTTGTATAGTATATTATGTCAACTGAGCTTGTTGTCTACTGGGACCATGGTCCCAAGCCCACAGGTCCAACTAGTTGTTCCTTCTGGGAAGCTGGCCATAGCCAAGCAGTGACTACAGCCTTATTCCTTGTCAGCTTTACTATATACCCGGGAATTCCAACAGATCATGCAAATACACTTGTAGAAACATTGTCTACCAACCCTATACATGGTCATGGTCACACTCCCCATTGCATGGACATACCTAATAGTTCAGCCTGTCTACCCATTTATCTCCCCATGTATCAATATTTACCTTCACTGACAACAAAGTACTGTATGTGCAAAAGAGTTCATCTTTGTTGTCTTTACCTCCCATGCAACTCTCTATGGCTTTCTTTCCCTCAGTGCCACCGTGTTGATCACTCACATTTGGTACATTGCCCTTCTCTTCATCTTGATCAATACTTATCTCTATCTATCTAACAGTGTTCCTTCCCCTTCCCTCCCACCCTTGGTAGCCAACAAAGAAAATTTCCTTTCATATAGAAACCTTTCCTTGACTTTTTACAGTAATTGATAAATACAATATTTGCCCTGTGATTGACTTATTCCACTTAGGATAACATCCTCCAAGTTGATCCACATTATGCGATGTTTTGCAGATTCGATGTTATTCTTTAAGGTTGCATAGCATTCCAATGTGTGTATGTACCATAGTTTGATTTTTCCTTCTTCTGTTGATGGACATTTAGGTTGTTTCCATCCTTTTGTTTTTGTAAAATAGTGCTTCAATGAACATGGGTGTGCATATATCTGTTCTTGTCCTGGCATTCACTTCTTCAAGATATATCACTAGTCATGGAACTTCTGAGTCAAACGGTAATTCTACTTCCAACTTTTGAAGGAATCACCATACTGCTTTCCACAGTGATTGTACCATTTTACAGTCCCATCAACAATGTGTAAGAGTCCCAAAAATAAGCATTTGTTATTTTCTGTCTTGTTGAACTTTGCTACTAATGCTAGGGAAAGATGGTATCTCATTTTGTTATTGATTTGCATCTCACTAATGGCTAATGATCATGAGCATTTCTTCATATGTTTCTGGCCACCTTAATATCCTCTTTGATGAAGTGTCTATTCATGTCTTCTGCCCTTTTTTTAATTGGATTATTTGTCTTTTTGTTGCTGACTTGTTGGAATTTTCTATAAATTTGAGAGATAATTTCCTTGTCAGCAATTTTGTTGCCATTTTTTTTTCCCCCAAAGTTTGTGTTCTTTTTTGACTCTTTTGGAGAAGTCTTTGGAAGTGCATAAAAACTTAATTTTTAGAAGGTTCATCTAGTTTCTCTTCTGCTGTTTGTGCATTTTGGGTTATGATTGATAGTCTATTTATGCCATATATTAGGGTTTCTAAATGTGTCCCTAGTTTTTCTTGAGGAACTTTACAGTTTTAGGTTTCATATTTAAGTCTTTTACCCATCTGGTGTTAGTTTTTGTGTGAGGTGTGATTTAGAGATGTTTCATTTTTTTCTGCAAATAGATATCCAGTTTTGCTAGCACCATTTGTTAAACAGACAATCTCTTCTCCATTTAATAGATTTCTGCCTTTTGTCAAAAGTCAGTTGACCATAGGTTGATGGATCTATTTCTGGGTTTTTAATTCTATTCCATTGGTCTATGTGTCTGTCATTGTGCCAATATCAGGCAGTTTTGACTACTGTGGCTTTTAGTAGGTGTTAAGATCTGGGAGTGTGAGACCTCCTACTTTGTTCTTCTTCAGTAGTGCTTTGCTGATCCAAGGTCTCTTTCCTTTCCATATAAAGTTGGTGATAGTTTTTTCCATACCCCTGAAGAATGTTGATAGGATCTGGATTGGGATTCCATTGAATGTATAGATTGTTTTGGGTAGCATTGATATTTTCACAATGTTGTCTTCCTTTCCCTGAGCATGGTATGTGTTCCTTTTATGTAGACCTTTCATGGTTTCTTGAAGTAGTCTTTTATAGTTTTCTTTGTCCAGGTCTATTGTGCCCTTGATAAGTTTTTTTCCCAAGTATTTTATTTTTTTAGTACCTATTGTACATGGTATTTATTTCCTTATTTCTTTTTCACCAAATTTTTCACCTTATTTCTTTTTCTTTTCTGGTGCAGAGGAATCCAACTGATTTTTGTACGTTAATCTTGTATCCTGCCACAATGCTAAATCCCCCAATTAGTTCTAATAGTTTTTTTACTAAGTCTCTTGGGGTTTCTATGTATAGAATCATATTGTCACAAAATAGGTACAGTTCAACTTCTTCCTTACCAATTTGGATACCTTTGATTTCCCATTCTTGCCTTATTGCTGTGGCTAGGCGTTCCAATAGAACGTTGAATAGAAGTGGTGATAGAGGGCATCCTTGTCTGGTTCCTGTTCACAAGAGGAATGGTTTCAGTCTCTCTCTATTGAAAATAATGTTGGCTGTTGGTTTTGCATAGATGTCCTTTATTATACTGAGCAATGTCCCTTCTCTTCCCATTTTGGTGAGAGTTTTGATCAGGAATGTGTGTTGAATTTTATCAACTGCCTTTTGTACATCATGTGGTTCTTTTCCTTTATTTTATTTATGTAGTGGATGACTTTGATTGTTTTCCTAATGTTGAACCATCTTTGCAACCTGATATGAGCCCCACGTGGTCATAATGTATTAATTTTTGATATGGTGTTGGAGTCTATTGGCTAGGATTGTGTTGAACATTTTTGCATCTATATTCATGAAGGATATTGGTCCATAGTTTTCCTTTCGAGTGATGTTTTTGCCTGGTAAACGTATCAAAGTTATGTTTGCTTCATAAAATGAATTTTGGAGAATTGAACCCTTTTGTATTTTCTGGAATATTTTGAGTATGTTTGGTGTCAATTCTTCTCTGAATGCTTGGTAGAATTCTCCAGTGAAACTGTCTGGGCCACAACTTTTTTTGTTGGTAATTTTTTG
>NW_006922466.1:659207-661393 GCF_000298275.1 Orycteropus afer afer
CCATGTCTTTGCTCTGTCTCCATTATCTTTCTATTGTTGATTTTTAATTTGATAGCATTGTGATCTGAGAAGATGCTTTGCAAAATTTCAATGTTTTTCAATTTATTAAGGCTTGCTTTATGGCCTAGCATATGGTCTATCCTGGAAAACGACTCATGTACACTCTAAGAGAACGTATATTGTGCTGTTGTTGGGTGAAGTGCTCTATAGATGTCTATAAGTTCAGGTTGGTAGACTGTATTGTTTAGTTCTTCTGTGTCTTTGGTGAGTTTCTTTCCAGTTGTTCTATCTTTCATTGAAAGTGGTGTATTAAATATCCTACCATGACTGTGGAGTCATCTATTTGCCTTTTGAATTCTTTTAAATTTTGATTTATGTATTTTGGGGCTATTTCATTGGGTCCATAGATATTTTTTATGGTTATATCTTCTTGTTCAATTGATCATTTAATAATTATATAATGTCTTTCTTTGTCTCTTATGGTGGCATTTATCTTAAAGTCAATTTGATCAGAAACTATTGTTGCCACTCCTGTTCTTTTTTGGTTGCAATTTGTTTTCCAACTGTTAATTTTTAGTCTATTTTTGTCTTTGTCTGTAAGGTGTGTCTTTTGTAGACAGCATATTGATGGGTTATCTTTTCTTATCCAGTCTGAAGCTCTCTATCTCTTGAGTGGTGCATTTCATTCATTACACATTCAGTGTGATTATCGATCAGGATGCATTGGTTCCTGTCATTTTGTTATGGGATTTTTCATGGTATTCATGGTTTCTTTGTTCCATATAATTTTCTGTGGTGAGCTCATTTGGTTTATGAATCATGTTATCATTTCCTTCATTGCTGTTGTTTTAGTATTTGCTAAATATTTCTGCTTGTACTCTTTTTTGTTGTGACATGAAGGTTTATCCTTTTTTTTTTTTTTTTTGAGGTTACCTTGTGATTTATAATTTTCTCCCTGAGTTTAGAATAGTCCGCTCAATCTTGCAACTCTCTTGACTTCCTCACCATTTAGAAGTTATGATACTACATTGTTTTTTCCCTTTTTTTGGTTTGTAATTGTCCTTATTTGCCAATTTGTCTCTGTTCCTTGTTTACAATCTTGTAAGCTTATTTTACTTAAGAAAAATTCCATGACCTTGTTGGTTTCTGGGTTATGTCATCTTGTGTATTAATGGTTGGTTGTTGGTTGCTATTACTGGTTTTCCTTTCAAAAGACTCCATATAGTATTTCTTATAAGGTTGGTCTGGTTTTAGCAAATTCCTTTAATTTCTGCTTATCTGGAAATCTCCTAATTTCACCATCACATTTGAGAGTATTTGTTGCTGGGTATATAATTATTGGTCAGAAATTTTTCTCTTTCAGAGTTTTATGCATATACTGTCTCATTGCTTTCTCACCTACATAGTTTCTGCTGAGAAATCAGAACTTAGTCTTATTGGTTGCCCTTTGTATGTAACTTTTCATTTTTCCTGTGCTGCTTTCAGGATTCTTTATTTGTCTTTGGTTTTGAAGAGTTTGATGATGGTGTGTTGTGATGATTTTCTTTTGGAGTCCATCCTGCTTTTGGTTCATTGGGCCTCCTGAATGAATATATTCTCATCTTTCATCATATCAAGGAAGTTCTCATCCAACAAATCTTGTTCAATTTTCTCAGTGGTTTCCTTTTTCTCTTCCTGTTCTGGAATTCTGATTACACATAGGTTACTCCTTTTGATGGTGTCCCACATGACTCTTAGACTTTCTTCATTTTGTTCTGATCTTTTTTCTGATTGATCTCTTTCCAAAGAAGTATTCAGGTATTTGTCATTAATTCTGTCTTCCATTGATTTGATTTTACTCTTTTTTCCTTTCAATGTGTTATCTATTTCTGAAAAGTTAGTATTAATCTTCTGGATTTCTCTCTCTAGATTGTGCATTGTTTCTAATTTTCATTTATTTTGTCATTTTTTTCTTGTATTTTCTTCCAAAAGTCTTCTAGAGTTTTGTCTGTGTTTTCCATAATTTTGTCAGTGTTTTCCTTGATCTGTCTCTCAATCCTTTGAAGATACCTAAGTATAATTCTTCTGAAGTTCTTATCAGAGAGTTCCAATGTTGCTTCTTCATCAGGGATATGTTCTGGGTCTGTATCTTGCTACCTTTTTTCTCCTTCTTTATCTTGCTTCTTTATGCGGACTGTGATGGTATG
>NW_006922466.1:662178-663253 GCF_000298275.1 Orycteropus afer afer
AAAAAAAAAAAAAAAAGGTAAAAACAAAATCAAGGTGAGGCGTGGCAAGGCTCTCAGTCCCCTTCAGAGCACACAGACTAGGAAATAATTCCTGTCAGCCCAGAAGGTGGGTGAAAGTAAGGGATGGCCAAACCTCCATTTACCAAGAGGTTATGGGGTATAACAGTAACAAGGGAAATATTGCACTTTTCCAGTCATTCATGCCCAGAATATCCTTGCAGTCCCTGGCAAGTGGAGCCTATTCCTAGGTCCCTAGAATCTGAAAGAACACTGTCATTTTAGATATCCAAAGTGATTGAACTGCTTGGAAACATTCAAAATTGCTGCACTCTCCAGACAGCCCAAAATCCACAACACAGGCCATCTCCCTCTTTGCTGCTTTCTCTTTTATTCACCAGCCACCAGTGCAATCCTCTGTGAAGGCCCTGGCTAACAGGGCCAATTTTTAGGTTAATTCTTAGTTCCTAACACCACTTGGCAATGTCCAAGCTGTCCTTGACATCAGGATCACTGAAAAACCACAGCTCTGTATGTCTTCTATTTCAATGGTTTCATGCAGCTTCTTCTAAGTTGTAGTTTAGTCCACTACTGTATCCTTCCTTTCAAAGCTCAGGGCTCCTGGATTATCTTCTGTATCTGTGGTAATTCATTTCCTTTTTCTTTGTTGAAGGGACTCTGGTGGCATACTTCCTAAGGCATTTGACTACTAAGCAGCAAGCTGGTGTTTCAAACCCACCATCCACTCCTCAGAAGGAAGATTGGGCAATCTACATCCATAGTGATACCCACTCAGAAACCCAATTAAGGGCCACTATGAGTTGGATTTGACTCAATGGCAGTAAGCTTGGTTTGGTTTTTGGTTTATTTGTTGAAGAGGGTCTGTGTAGTTTGTCTGCCTATTCTGCCATCTTACCAGAGTCTAGATTTTTTTTTACCCCTTTATTTCTTCTTCTATTACCGAGCAGTGACTGGAGTTCAGATTATTCAGTTTCCATGTATTTGATTTTTTTCTCCCCTCATCTTCCTATCATTGATTTCTAATTTTACAGCATTGGGATCTCAGAAAATGCTTTGT
>NW_006922466.1:666288-674366 GCF_000298275.1 Orycteropus afer afer
AATGGACTCCATTCAGCTTTCTGTATTGTGTATATGCTGATGTTTCTCTCATTCTGGATAATTGTCTTTTTTTTTTTTTTTTTTGTCCTTTGTAAGTCTTAATATCAGAAAGAAGGTTGGGCAATCTACTTCTGTAGTGATACCGCCTCGGAAACCCAAGGAGGGGTCGCTTTGAGTTGGGTCCAACTCGACAGCACATAACAACAACAACAAGTCTTAATAAAAGGGTGTCTGTATAACATATTTGAATCTGGGGTCTTTATACCCCTAGCATGTCTTCTCAATTTCTGCAATTGTATTTGGTTCTCTATTTTGGCCACTAAACTTTGGAGCTATGGTTTAATTCAGCACTTTTCTAATAGTGGTACATTTTCTGAAAGTTTGATTTCAAAATTTCTAGTTCCTGTTCTAAGCTAATTACCTTTTGTGGAAGAAAAAAGTAATAACATCTTACTTTGATTTGAATTTATTTTTTTTTCCTACCCATGAAACCAAAATTAACCATTAAAAAAAAAAAAAAAAAAGCCTGACTAAAAAGCTGCTCTGTAGCATTGTAAATTTCTCTTTTCTGGCTAGAAAATATAATCATTAATAAAACCATTTTATCCTGATTTAATGAAAAAGATGGCAGACTTCTTAATTTATTAGAGGTCTCATGGCTGCAGGTGGGTGGACGGCCAAATGTTCTGCAGTTACATTTTTGTTGTTTACTCAGAAATCATTAAATACTTGGTCACCGTGGAAACTTACATGCATTAAGAAATGAAAGGTTAAGTTTCTGTGAAACATCTAGTCTTTGGGAGCAGTCTTAACATTTTCTTAATCAGGTAGGGAAATTTATTTAAATTTATTAAATTAAATTAAATTTATTCAATCTGTTTTAATTTACTTTCAAAACCTCTTTGAATCTCACTACATTTTCCATCTAAGCTATTTCCTGCAGCTACAGCTTATTTTCTCTAATTATTGCAATAGTTCCTGAATGATTTCCATTCTTATTCTGCTACATAATACACTCCATACTCAGAAACAAGAATACTATTTTTTAAAGATTTCATTATGATAATATTTTTCCTATTCATTTCCCACAGTAGCACTCAGCCATTAGAGTAAAAATCCCCGTCTCTTTCTCTGAATCCATCAACCAACTCCTTACTTCTTGTTCACCATGTCTCAGTCACAGTAGCCCATTGTCCTTCTCAGAATATTCTGAATTTATTTTATTTCAAGGAATTAATATTATCAATTTTGATGATTTTTCCCTTAAAACCTCTGTCACAACATTCACAGATATGTGCTAATACAGCACTGTAATATATATAATTTTCCCTACCCTACAAACTCTTGCCAGTCGTGTCTATTCTATTGAATTTTATATTTTATAGTACTTATTATTACCTAGGAGCTCTGGTAGCATAGTACCTAAGGCACTTGACTGCTTACCAGAAGGCTGGCAGTTCAAACCCACCAGCCACTCCTCAGAAAGAAGGTTGGGCAATCTACTTCCACAGTGATACTGCCTCAGAAACCCAAGGAAGGGTCGCTATGAGTTGGGTCCAACTTGATGGTTAATAACAACAGCAACAACATTATTACCAGGCAAAATTGCTTATTTTATTGATTTATTGAAATTTATTGCCTGCTTCCTTATCTTAAATGTAAATAAAATGAAAGTAGAAAATTCTGTTGCTGTTATCACAAGTATATTCTCATCTCATAGATGATAGATTACATACCAAATGATAGAAAATGAATCAATGTTTCTGGAAGGAAAAAAAAGGATGAAAGAAATGAAAAAATAAAATGGTAGAAGTTAGTTTGATTTTCTTTTTCTTATCTTTCCCACAAGAATAATGCAAAATTTCCCTTAGGTGAAATATCTCAAATAGTTTTAATATATTGCTACTGGGTAATAAATATTAGCTATGAAGAGAGTACATTAGAGAATACATTGAAATGATCTTATTAAAATTGTTCCTAAGCTTTACCTTTCAGTAGTTGTCAACAACATATTTTATGTTTGTTATGTTTGTTATATTTGTTAGTTAAGGGACAATAAATTAAAAATAATCTCCTGGTAAACCTTAGTAATTTCCATTTTAGTTAATGTGGTAAAATGTTTTTGTGTGTATAAATACTATTAATGGAAACGCTGAAATGTTGGGGGGGGGGTGGAATACAATAACATAGGGTGAAATCCTATATAGAGCACCCTTATAATATGCCAGGCTAATCTTTTCTTTCTCAGTATGTTTTGTATTAATCCTCTCCGATCTACACTGCACACACTGAAGACAGAGGTAGATGTGATTGTTATGATTTTAATCCATGTTG
Organism: Orycteropus afer afer; assembly: GCF_000298275.1. Taxonomy (NCBI): domain Eukaryota; kingdom Metazoa; phylum Chordata; class Mammalia; order Tubulidentata; family Orycteropodidae; genus Orycteropus; species Orycteropus afer. The sequence continues at coordinate 668,623 of NW_006922466.1, forward strand.
CTATGTCTCCCTCATGCTAGCATTCCTTTTAACTGATCACAATATCATTGATACGCACTTGCTCTCTCAGTTCTTATTTAGATCTTTCACTCTAAGTAACTAGAGAATATTTAGAGCATTTAATAATTCAAATTATAACATGCTTCACAATGTATGCAAACAATTACCTATTTGCTCACAAGTATTCATTGTCCAAAGCACAATTTTCATTATTCATTGCACAAGCTAATCATTATAAAGAAGTAAACAGAACAGATTAATTCTATAATTTCAGGAAATTTTTTTTTAGTGAATATAGATATCTCTGGAGTCTCTGGGTGGTACAAATTTCTGATCTTTTTTCCTGTTAGCAAGAAAGTTGGAGGTTCAAATTCACCCATAGACATCTTACAAGAAAGGCCTGGACATTTACTTCTGAACATTTATCATAGAAAACCTATGTAGAACATTTCTACTCTGACACACACTGAGGCATCATGAGTCATAATCCATCTGATGACAATTGGTATTTATTTATCTTATCTATCTATCTTTTAGGAGGTACAGATAGATACATGGGGGGCAAGCTATAGAAAAACAGAAAGTGCATATGCATTGAGGTAGCAGTACAGTATTTTTTACGTAAAATTTATAGGAAAGAATATAAAATATGTTCAATGACAAAGAGGATTAGAAAAGTGGATATGAGAAAATTGTGTAATAATTTATTGGAAATTGATTTGCTAAGAATTGTCAGAATTTGAATTTGCCATCTTTCATTTAACAGGTATCTCTAAAACTGGGGTCTAACAATTTGAGAAATGCTATGTGAGTGCCTCAACTCAAAATCTTCATAACATTTCCAAAGTATCAGTCTGATAAAATAAAGAAAATTTTATGCATTTGGAGATACTGCTTGGTGGTTCTGTTTCTTCTGAACTTATAGTTTTCTGTGAAAAAGTATGTAAAAATTAGTATGTTATTTTAAGAATTAAAGTAAAAAAATGAAGACACTTATTCATCAAAATAGATGAATAAACTGACTTATATATTATATCTAGTACATTTTTATCATCCTGAGTTGTCCATAGTTTATTATGTGTTTTAAAATTCTAAAAATAAAAAATAAAAACTCACTGCTATCGAGATGATTCCGACTCATAGCTGACTCATTTCAGTTTCTGAGGGTTTAAATCCTTATGGGAGTAGATTGCCCAGTCTTCCTTCCATGGAGTGGCTGGTGGGTTTGAATCACCAACCTTCCAGTTATCAGTGAAATATCTTGGGCATTATGCCACCAGAGCACCTTTTAAAATCCTAAGGTAGGTGAAATATTTAAATTGCCATTATAACAATTTACCAAGTATCAAATTTTACACCATAATAATTTATTTTTTCCTAAGTATTTAAAGACACTGTAACAACTGCATTGAGTGCAATCATAGTACTTGTGAGAGGCTATATGAAATGATACCTTACATCCTATTTGCCATGCAGCATATTTAAATAGATGTACCTTATAAAAATAAATGAACATTTCTGACATGGTATTGACTGTGAAGGAAAAAAAAAAGCATTCAGTGTTTTGTAACGGAAAGTGTATAGACTTACATAAGCATACTTATGCATGTGAAACTTGGACAATGAATAAAGAAGATCAAAGATTCGATGGCTTTGAATTGTGATGTTGTGAACAGAACTGCCAGAAGAATGAACAATGCTGTGGTAGAGGAATTTCAGCCAGAATGCTCCTTGGGAGTGAGAATGGCCAGAAGAATGTTGTTAGAAGGGACTGTTTCCTGGGGAAAGATATCATGCTGGGTAAAGTGGAAGATCAGTGAACAAGGGAAAGAACCTCAATGAGATGGACTGGCACAGTGGCTGCAATGAGGGTCTTAAGCATAGCAAGGATTGTGGGGATGGTGCAGCACCAGGCAGCACTTAGGTTTTTGTACATCAGATCACTGTGAGATGGAATTGACTCAATGGCACTTAACAACAACAACAACAAATGAGCACAGATATGTTATTTTGAATTTCAGGTAATCACAAATCCTTTAAAATTAATAAAAGTGAATTAAAAATGTAAAATCTACATAGTGGTACAATGACTAAGGTGTTTGACTCCTAACTAGAACATTAGCAATTCAAACCCACCAAGCCATTCTGGTGGCACAGTGCCTAAGGCACTTGACTGCTAACCAGAAGCCTGGCAATTCAAACCCACCAGCCACTCCTTGGAAGGAAGGTTGGGCAATCTACTTCTGTAATGATACTGCCTTAGAAACCCAAAGAGGAGTCACTATGAGTCAGATCCAACTTCACAGAAATAGGAGCCATTCTGAAGAGGAAAGACTAGGCAATCTACTTCAGTAAAGATTTATAGTCTTGGAAACCCAATGGGGTTGCTATAAGTCAGAATCATCTGGATGGCAGTGGGTAGTGGGTAGTGTAATTTTCCACTGAAATAATTTTAATTACTATTTACATTTAGGAGCTTCATTGCTTTAAGCAATTGTCATAAAGGAGTTTTAAAGGATATGGCCTACTATTAAATTCAAATACTTAATATTCATCACAATTTTTCAATGATTTGGTGATAATCATTACTATTATTAGTTTACAGAGGATGAAATGTACCAACCTATTCACACAATAGGCTAGTGGTATTTGTTAATATTCTATGCATAGCCTCTCATTTTCCTTTTTCAATTACCTTTCAAGAATGAATTACATGAAAACAAAAGGAGATTTTTGCATGCATCAGACAAGATTTTAGGGTAATTATGAGACTAGGTAATAATTCATTAAAAGTCACAATAATATTGAATTAAAGACATACCTTCATAGATCTTGTCTCTGAAAGCAACCTAATAAAAAGAAAAGAGAAATGAATGAAAAAGAAGATATCTCTAATGAAATCAAAAGTTATCCATAACTGAGGCATAGTTCTGAGAAGTACTATAAGTGAAATGAACAGTGAAGGAGAAAAAAAAAAAAAATGAGAGTCAGGAATATTTGCAGGCAACAGAAACTTACAGGTGATTTTCAGACTGTGGAGTCAATTCAAAATGTGTCTGCCTGTCATGACAAATCTCAGTAGTGACATGAAATGTTCAGGTGAAAACATGATTCTTACTGAAAATTATTCCAGGCTGAGTGAGAAAATGCATATGTGCCTTACCTGATAAAACCAATAAAAAATACAAACAAAACAAATTGCAACATAAGCATCAAAAAATAGATTCAAAATGGAGTCTCCCCAGTGAGCAGCACATTTATTTTTTTTTTCCCTGTGGCACGTAGGACTTTAAGAAATAGGTACAACAGTTTGAATTGGGATCTTTGCTGCGCTGAACAGCTCACTGAATCTGAGTGCACCAAACACAGAAGAGCAGAATTGGAGAAAAGGCACAGGAAGAATTTTTAGGAAAGAGCTACTGCCAGAAGAATGGGCACCTGAGAGAGATCATTGGAAACCTTTGTGGGGCAGTCACTGTCTGCCCCGTGGAGGCAACCGCCTGAGATCCCTGAGCTAAGAACAAGATCACTTATAGCAGGTTACCAGTGACCAATACAATATTCCAGCAGGCAGTGGCAAAGACCTGCCTCCAGCAGCTGATTTTGTTGGTAATTTGGGTGGTGTGGGTGCAGCGGGACATGGGCACCATTTCTGAGACTCAGGTGGAGATCTCACTGGTGCACCAGAAAGTCTACCTCCTTCCCTTCCCGGTGGATTACAGAGCAGGCTTGCACCGTGTTTTTCTTTGCCAAGGTTATTGGGACCACAGGTCACTGGCAAGTACTACCCCAACTCCACCACATCTAAAATTGCATGCGTCTTTGGCGCCGCAGAGCTGACCATTACTAATCAGGCAGGATTGCATCACCACCAGGGGCAGATGGGGCATGGAGAGCAAAAAAACCACAGCTGAGCGTGATCCTGTGAATTTTGCCCTGGAGCCCCACTTTGGCTCTGTGGGGCCATGGAAGCTGGGCTTTGAGTGTGCATGAAATTGGCAGAAATTTGTGACCCTCTAATAATAGGAATCTTTCCTGAGATTGAGCCGCAGTCTTGCAAATATATATGTCATAAATAACAGCCTATTCAGGTACTCCCCTGACTCCAACACACCTGAAATTGCACACATCTTTGGCACTGCAGGTGGGTGGTATCACAAACTCCAGAGCCAGCCATTGGCAGTCTGGCTGGATTGCATCAGCACTGCAGGCAGATGGGGCCTGGGGAGCAAAAAAACTGCAGCTGAGTGTGAACCCCACGAATTTTGCCCTGGAGCCATGCTTTGGCACTGTGGGGCCATGAAGGTGGGGGCTTTGAGTGTGCATGAAATTGGCAGAAATTTGTGACCCTCAAACAATAAGAATCTTTCCTGAGATTGAGCCACTTTCTAGCAAATAAATATGTCATAAATAAGAGCCTGCTTAGATACTCCCTGACTCCAAAACACCTGAAATTGCATGCATCTTTGGTGCTGCAGGTGGGTGGTATCACAGACAAACTCCAGAGCTGGCCATTGGTGGTCTGGCTGGATTGCATGAGCACTGTGGGCAGAGGGGGCATGGAGAACAAAGAAACTGCAGCTGAGCCTGGTCCTGCAAATTTGGCCTTGGAGCCACACTATGGCACTGTGGGGCTGTGGAGGCGGGGTCTTTGAGTTTGCCTGAAATTGGTGGAAATTTGTGACCTGCTAACAAGAGGAATTTTTCCTGAGGTTGAGCTGCAGTCTTGCAAATAAATACGTCATCAATAATACCCAGCTCAAAGCCCTAGAAACAGACCCTAGCAACACCAAACTTTCCTTCTGCTCCCACTTTCTCTGCTGCCAATAGCTTCACTTATTCAATAGAAGAAACCATATTCAGCCAATTACCTTAAAACCTCACACTTCGAAATCTATACCCTCTGAATGAAAAACAGAAACACATATCCACACTACACATAGTGATTCCACCATCACAAAGAAAACAGCAGAGTGGCCCAACACACCTGATTCAATAATAAGATAAAACTCACCAGCTTCAACTTTTAAAATATTAAACCATAAAACCAAGACAAAACAAAACAATATGTAACCAGCAACTAGAGACAACCTAAAGAGACAATGCTCTACCAGATTCCAAGGACTTAAGAAGAGGTTCTGCTTTCCAGTAACCCCAAAAACTCTCCTGACCAACACTACATGACTGAAAAGGTCTTAGTTTACACCTTTTTTTTTTCCTTCTCTCATAATTAACCCCATTACTTGTTGAGTTTTTTTTTGTTTTGTTTTGTTTTTGCTTTTTTTTTTTCCATCTTTCATGTTTGCTAGTTCGTTTTCTTTCTTCATTATTCTCCTTCTCTACCTTTTTTCTATTAGTGACCTATCCCCCAATATTGCATATTTACATTTTCTTTTTCTTTTCTCCACATTTTCTTTTTTTGGGTTACAGTTTCTGTGTGATTTCAGAGTTTATTTTTTGTCCATGTGTTTTGTCATGTTTGCCTAACTGAGTGGGAGACAACAACAGTCCCCATATGATACAAGTACACCCACACCTCCTGCAACTTCACATACTGAGCTAGAGCCAGCACTTCCTTCTCCACCAGTGGGCCAATGATTAAAAAAACACCAAGAAGAGCCTGAATCATCCTTGGCTTCTCTTCACAAACAGAGATCTTAATACAATAGCATGATGCCTCAGAGACAACAGACCATCACTGTCCACACAATGAAGCAAGATAAAGTGGTAGAAATAAGGCAACA
>NW_006922466.1:674753-676139 GCF_000298275.1 Orycteropus afer afer
GGTATACCATCAAAAGAAATAATCTACATGTCATTGGAATTTCAGAACAGGAAGAGAAAACTAAAACCACTGAGAAAATCGTTCAAAATTTGTTGGAGGAGAACTTCCCTGATAGGATGGAGGAGGAGAACATATTTGTTCAGTAAGTCCAATGACTCTGAAACAGGATAGACCCCAAAAGAAAATCACTGAGACATATCATCATCAAACTCAAAAACCAAGGACAAAGACAGAATCCTGAAAGCAGCACAGGAAAAATAAAAAGTTACATACAAAGTCAGCCAGTAAGAATAAGTTCTGATTTCTCAGAGGAGACCATGCAAACGAGAAGACAATAGGATGGTATATATAAAACCCTGAAAGAAAAGTTTTCAACCAAGAATTATATACCTGGCAAAATTGTCCCTCAAATATGATGGTGAAATTAGGAGATTTCCAGATAAACAGAAGCTAAGGGATTTTTTAAAACCATATCAACCTTACAAGAGATGTTAAAGGAAGTACTTTGATCAGAAAACCAAAAATAGCAAATATCAACAGACCATTAATACACAAGATGATATATTCCAGAAACCATAGTTATGGACATAGTCAAAATAAAATGAGATTTCATGATTGTAAAGAGGGAACCAGAGACATCAATTGGCAAGTGAGGAAAACTACAAACAAAAAGAGGGAAAAGACTGTGCACTTACAAAACTTCTAAAAGGTGAGGAAGTTAAGAGATTTGCAAGACAGAATAGACTCTTCTAAACTCAGGGAGAAAAGTATAAATCATAGGGTAAACTCAAAGAAAAAATGATAAACCTTCATATTACAATAAAAAAGAGGACAAACACAAATACCCAGCAAATACTAAAACAACAGCAAAACAGGAAATGATAACAGGATTCATAAACACAATGAGCTCAGCACAGAAAACAATATGGGACAAAGAAACCAGGGACACCATAAAAAACACATAACAAAATGAAAGCGACAAAATCATACTTGTCAATAATTACACTGAATGTTAATGGATTAAATGGACCACTCAAAAGATGGAGAGTTGCAGATTGGATAAGAAAGCAAAACCCATCAATATGCTGCCTACAAGGAACAAACTTTAGCTAAAAAGACAAAAATAGACTAAAATAAAAGTTTGGAAAAAGGTATATCAAGCAAATGGCAACTGTAAGAGAGCAGGAGTTGCAATATTAATTTCGGATCAAATTGACTTTAAGACAAAAACCACCATACGGACAAGGAAGGACATTATATAATAATTAAAGGATCAATTGATTATGAAGATATAGACATAATAAATACCTATGGACCCAATGAAAGAGCCCAAAATACATAAATCAGACTTTAAAAGAGTTGAAAAGCCAAATAGATGACTCCACA
>NW_006922466.1:676996-682198 GCF_000298275.1 Orycteropus afer afer
TGCAACAACATATCAAGAAAATCATTCATCATGACCAAGTGGGGTTCCTAACAGGTATGCAGGGATAGCATTATCAAAACAATCAATGTCATCCACCATGTAAATAAAACAAAGGAGAAGAACCACATGATCATATCAATTGATGCAGAAAATGCATTTGATAAAATCCAACACCCATTCCTGATCAAAATGCTCAGGAAAATAGGAATAGAAGGGACATTCTTCAACATAATAAAGGGCATTTATGCAAAACCAACAGCCAACATTATTCTCAATGGAAAGAGACTGAAATCATGCCTCTTGAGAACAGGAACCAGAAAAGGATGCCCGCTATCACTACTTCTATTCAACATTGTTCTGGAAGTCCTAGCCAAGGCCATAAGGCAAGAAAGGGAAATCCAAGGCATCCAAATTGGTAAGGAAGAAGAAAAATTATTCCTATTTGCTGATGACATGATCCTATACCTAAAAAACCCAAGAGACTCAGTCAAAAATCTACTGGAACTAAATGAGAGATTTAGCATCGTGACAGGATATAAGATCAACATCCAAAAATCAGTTGGATTCCTCTACACCAGCAAAGAGATTGCTGAAAAAGAAATAAGGAAATCAATGCCATTTACAATAGCTACCAAAAAAATAAAATATTTGGGAATAAATCTTACCAGGGACACAAAAGACCTCCACAAAGAAAACAAAAAAAAAACTACTTCAAGAAACCATAAGAGATCTACATAAATGGAAGAACATCCCATGCTCATGGATAGGAAGATTGAACAATGTGAAAATGTCAGTTCTACCCAAAACAATCTATACATTCAATGCAATCCCAATCCAGATCCCATCAACATTCTTTAGAGATATGGAAAAAACAATCACTAAGTTTATATGGAAAGGAAAGAGACCTCAAATAAGCAAAGCACTACTGAAGTAGAACAAAGAAGGAGGTCTCTCACTGCTGGATCTCAAAACCTTCTATACAGCCACAGTAGTCAAAACTGCCTGGTACTGGTTTAATGACAGACACATATACCAATGGAATAAAATTGAGAACCCAGAAATAGATCCATTGACCTATAGTCAACTGATATTTGACAGAGGCCCCAAATCCATTCAATGGGGAAGAGAATGTTTGTTTAATAAATTGTGCTGGCAAAACTGGAGATCTATTTGCAGAGAAATGAAACAAGACCTGTACCTCACACCATACACAAAAACGAACTCCAGATGGATCAAAGACTTAAATGTGACAGCTAAAACTATTCCGTTCCTCAAGGAAAACCTTGGAGCAAATTTAATATATAGCATAAATAGACTATCAACCATAACTCAAAATGCATGAACAGCAGAAGAGAAACCAGATTATTGGTGCCTTCTGAAAATTAATTTTTATGTGCTTCCAAAGACTTCTCCAAAAGAGTCAAAAGAGAACAGACAGATTGTGAAAAAATATTTGGTAATTACCTATCTGACAAGGGACTTGTCTCTAGAATTTATAGAAAACTCCAATACCTCAATAACAAAAAGACAAACAATCCAATTAAAAAATGGTCAGAAGACATGAATAGACACTTCACTAGTAGGAGGATATTCAAGCAGCCAACAAACATATGAAGAAATGCTCACAATCATCAGCTATTAGAGAGATGCAAACCAAAACAACAATGAGATACCATCTTGCTCCAACACTAATAGCAAAGTTCAACAAGACAGAAAAAAACAAATACTGGCGAGGTTGCGGAGAGATTAGGACTCTCATACACTGCTGGTGGGACAATAAAATTGTACAACCATTGTGGAAAGCAGTATAGAGATTCCTTCAAAAGTTGGAATTAGAAATACCATTAGACCCAGCCATTCCATTACTAGGTATATACCCTAAAGAAATGAGAGCCATGACAAGAACTGATATATGCACACCCATGTTCATCGCAGCACTATTTACAATAGCCAAAACATGGGAAAAACCTAGGTGTCCATCAACTGAGGAATGGATAACCAAACTATGGTACATACACAGTGGAACACTTTGCAATGCTAAAGAATCCTGTAGAATCTGCAAAACACCGCATAACGTGGATGAACTTGGAGGACATTATGCTGACTGAAATAAGTCAATCACAAAAAGGACAAATATTGTATTAGTCCATTATTGTAAAAGTTAAGGAAAGGTATATTTATAGACGGAAATTTTCTTTGTTGGTTACCCGGGGTGGGAGCGGAGGAGAGAGAAGGCTTGTGGATAGATAGAGATAAGTATTGATTTGGGTGAAGAGAAGGGCAATGTACCAAATGTGAGTGACCAATATGGCAGCACTGAGGATGAGAAAACATAGTGACGTACATGGGAGGTACAGACAACAGATGTGAGCCCTTTTGCACATGCAGTGCTGCATTGTCAGTGAGGGCAAACATGGGTATATGGATGGATGGATGGATGTGTGGACAGGCTGAACTATTGGGTATGTCTATGGAATGAGGAGTGTATCCAAGAACATATACAGGGTTGGCAGACAATGGCCCTATAAGTTTATGTGAATGATCAGAATTCCAAGGTGTATAGTAGAGCTGATAAGGGGCAAGGTTGTGGTCACTGCTTGGTCCCAACCAACTACCCAGAGAGACTGAGTAGTTGAACCTGTGGGCTTGGGGCCATAATCGCAGGGGACATCAAGCTCAATTGGCATAACATACTATACAAACATTGTTCCACTTCCTACTTTGGTGAGTAGCAACTGGGTTCTTAAAAGCCTAGCATGCTGCCGTCTAGATGCAGCGATGGGTCTCTCCTCGTCCAGAGCAAAGAAGAATGAAGAAAACCAAAATTCATGGAAATAATTAGTCCTAGTGACTGGTACATCATACGATCTACAGCCTATATGACTATGAGACCAAAGAACTAGATGGTGCCCGGCTACCACTGTCATCCACTTGGAAGAGGATCTATGTAGGAGATCCTTGATTGAGAGGTAGAACAATGTGGAACAAAACTCAAAATCATTTGGAGAAAAAAAAGGGGGTGTACCATGTTTGCTTGTTCACTAGAGCTTGGTGGAACCATTGAGACTACAGCCCCTAACTACCCTTCAAGTCTGGAATTGAACCCACACCTGTGGTTTCCAGCCATACAAAAGACAGGCATATGAGTTGAACGTTTACCTCAAGTAGACACACTCATTGGATAGAACGGTCATAGGAGAAAGAAAGGCTGCTTATGCACAGGGAGACAGCTCAGAGGGCAGGAGCTCATGGAGGGATTGACACTGGGAAGAGGTAACTGTGGGGATGAGGTGGGAGGAGAGCTGTTGCATTGCGGTAAACTGTGGTCAATGTCAAGAGACAAGGTGTATGTGAACTGCTGTTTGGAAAGTGAATTTGCTCTGTAAATCTTCACTCAAATCACAATAAAAAAAATTCTGTCTCTGTGACCCATTGGGAAAAATGAGCAAGTCAGTAAAGTTTTTAGTAAGATATATTGTAATAAGTGTTAGAAAATCATTTTAAGAATCTGTAACATACTGACTTTCTACCCTGACCCTCACAAATATCTTGGTAAGTAGAGAGGAGATACACCTACAAGGCAGAATATGCATGAAAGAATATTGTGTTTCAATGTACCAAAACATGAACTATTTGCATGCCATGGAAGAACCCTGCATTGATTTCTCTACATACTTACAAATGAATAGTTCTGGTTAAGTGTTACATACCCAGGGTAGAAGGATTATCAAAATTAGTCCATCATAAGACCAAAAAAATTGCACTAATAAAATGAGCAAATAGGCAATATGCAGATAGCATAAACAAAAATATACCACAGAACAACTGAATTTGTAATATGTATTTTGTTTTGAAATCTTAGATATTCTGGATGTTAGGTGTTAAAGAAGGAGATGCTAAGACAACGGAAGGTAATGAAAAGTAAGCTTACAGCTCTCTGGCTATTAACAGATGAGAAAAAGGAAATTATTATATACAGACATTTTAGAAGTAAAAATATGAATCAATGTAATTGCAAGCCACAAACATGAAAAATAAATTGAAATACATAATAAGAATTTGAAAATATAGAATATTTAGGCAAATTCAAACTATTAAATATATACATACATCAAGGGAAAGAAACTATAACAAATACATGGTAAAAAAAAAAGTATGTATTAGAACATACAATATCTTAATTTTTTTCAAAAAATAGAACTTACAGATAAAAAAGAAAGTTCTTGTCCCAAAAAGAAAAATAAATATATTAATAATTGTCAGTTTCCCTTTATTATAGCATTTTCAGAAGTCACTGGTAAAGAGTGTTTATATTTTCCCTGGAAAAGTTTGTCATGTAGTTATCCAAAATGTTTTAAAATTAAACTCACTTTATAATTTTCTATAGCAAAAAATGTGACGAAAATATTTTATCTCCAGTCATGTCATCATTAAAATTTGCAAACATGAATTTAAAATGAGAAAAAAATATAACATACCAGCAGCAACAAAATACTAGAATTCAGTGCACTGAGATATGATAGGAGAATCCATGATAAAAAGGCAAGTGGTATTTCCAGTTTAGTATTAAAATAAGGCAAAAAATTGAGACTTTTATTTGTTATTAAATTAGTTCTAGAAATAGAGAAACAATGACATGAGAATTAACAAAAATCAGCAAGTTTAGAGAAGTATAATTTTAATGAGTTCATCTTCAGCTAATTGTAGTCACTATATTTGATTTTAAATTTATAAAGTAGATAACAAAATATACTAATATATTAGTTTAATATATAAATTATTCACTAGAACATTAAGAATAATGCCTTCAAGCAAAATCATTGTATAGAAGAATAAAACATGAGTCAGAGAAGTGGTAGATATAAACTCATCCGATCTTTCTTAGAAAAACTTGGAATTACAAAAGAAAAACCAACCCTACAACCAAATAAATAAATACAATATCATGTGCTTTGAATAGAAATGCATTATATAATGTATTATAATTACATATTTGAAATTTTTGTGACTCGGGTTAAAATGCTCAATTGCTAACCAAATCATTGGTGATTTAAATCAACCAGACACTCTGCAGAAGAAAGAGGTGACAGTCTGCCTCCATAAAGATTAACAAAGGGGTTGCTATGAGTTGGAATCAAGTCTGATCGCAGTAGTTCTGGTTGTGGTTCAATGACATATTTATAAGATTTGTAATATATAATA
>NW_006922466.1:682402-684187 GCF_000298275.1 Orycteropus afer afer
TACCATCTTAACAACAATAAATCTCCCAATACATAAACATTAATCTTTCTATTTGTTTAGTTATTTTTTAATCATTTCTAATTCTGTTGTTGTTGAGTATAAAAACGGTGGAACATGCGGCCAATTCAACAATTTCCGCACGTGCAATTCAGTTCCATTGATTACCTTCTTTGTGTTGTGCAACTATTCTCCACCTCATTTTTTAATTGTTTCCTTCCTATTAACATTAAATCAATGCTCCCTAAGTTTCCTATCTAAACTTTCAAGTTGTTGTTAATTTTATCTTATACAGATCTTAAAAGAATACAGTGCTAAAAGCAAACATTCTTTCTTAGTTAAGCTAAAGTAGTATTTGGTTTGGGAGCTCTGTTGGAGTAGTGCCTCAGGCATTTGACTGCTTACCAGAAGGCTGGAGATTAAAATCCACCAGCTACTCCTGGGAAGGAAGGTTGGGCAATCTCCTTCTGTAGAGATACCGCCTCAGAAACCCAAGGAGGGTCACTATGAGTTGGATCTGGCATGATGGCTGTAAATTTGGGTTGTTGGTAGTATTTGGTTTAAAGAAGACTTTGGGATATATTTTTGGTTTTTGGTTTAAGGTGAAAGGATCATCTCAAGGCAAAGTTATTGGGGTAAATTCTGTTTCAATGGCTCAAGAAAATTTGAGTTTCATGGAAACTTTAAATCTTGTTTTGCATTTTCTCCCTTTTAGTCAGGATTCTTCTATAGAATCTTTGAACAAATGTGCAGTAATTTATACACAAATTTTATCCAGCTCTTTTGTTCTCATGCCAAAGGAGGTAGTCATTCACAAACACAATTAACACAGTATTCCATTTCCTCCTCTCTTCCTGACTTTCTTTCTTCCTCTGTTGCTTCAAGACAATAGAGATAACTGTACTTTGAATACTTGCTTGCAACTGTGTAAGATTCTGGGCCCTACACAATAAACTGTTATTATTGTCAGGTGTCGCTGAGTCATCTCAACTCATAGTGACCCCATGCACAGAAGAATGAAACACTGCCCAGTCCTGAGCTAGCATCAAGATTCTTGCTATACATGAGCCCATCATTGCAGCTACTGTGCCAATCCATCTCCTTGAATGCCTTCCCCTTTTTCATTGACCCTCCACTATACCAAGCATGGTATCCTTCTTCAGGGAATGGTTCCTTCTGACAACATGACCAAAGTAGGTGAGACGAAGTCTGGCCATTCTCACATCAAAGTAACATTCTGGTTGCACCTCTTCCAGGAAAGATCTGTTAGTCCTTTTCGCAGACTATGGTACTCTTACCATTCTTCTCCAACACCACAACTGAAAAGCATCAACTCTTCTTCAGTCTTCCTTACTCATTGGCCAGCTCCCACAAGCATAAGAGGCAATTGAAAATACTATGGCGTGGGTAAGGCATGCCTTAGTCTTCAAGGAGAAATCTTTGCTCTTCGTTACTTGAAAGAGATCTTTTGCAGCAGATTTGTCCAATGCAATATGTTGTCTGATGTCTAGACTGCTGCTTCCATTGGTGTTAATTGTAGAACCAAATAATATGAAGTCCTTGACAACTTCCATCTTTTCTCAATTTATTGTGAAGCTGTTTATTGAAGTAGTAGTTAGTATTTTTGTTTCTTTATATTAAGGTGTAATCCATACTGCAGACTATAGTCTTCAATCTTTATCAGTAAGTGCTTCAGGTCATCCACACTATGAACTGTTGTTGTTGTTGTTGTATGCCATCTAGTCAGCCCCGACTCATAGTGACCCCTCCTTGGGTTTCCGAGGGAGT
>NW_006922466.1:684287-686537 GCF_000298275.1 Orycteropus afer afer
AACCTTCCTTCTGAGGAGTGGCTGGTGGGTTTGAACCACCAGCCTTCTGGTTAGCAGTCAAGTGCCTTAGGCACTATGCTACCAGAGCTCCTACACAATGGGTTAGAAAAAAAGCACTGAACATGATCCTAGGCCAAGTAACTGGGATGCCCATGAAACAATGACCCTCAACCACCAAACTGTGAAACCAAATTATATAAGGTGTTTGGTTGTACATCTTTCAGAAATGTGTTCCAAGTGTGTAATTCTTTCAGCTCCATGGTTATATTCATTTTAGGTATTTTATTCTTTCAAATGCTATTGTAAATGGAATTATTTTCTTAATTTCCTTTTCAGATGGCTCATTCTTAGTGTATAGCAACACAGTTTATTTGGATGTGTTGATCCTGTACCCTTCAACTTTCCTGGTTTCCTTTATTAGATCTAGTAGAGTTTTCCTTTCTTTTCTTTTCTTTTTTAATTGCTTGTTTGCTTTTATAGATTATTGTATATAGAACCATGTCATAAATCCTTAAGATATGTCCATAAACAGATGAATGGATAAACACATTGTGATGCATATATAAAATGGAATGTAATTTTTTAAAAAAATGAAATATTCTTATATGCTTAACTTGAGAGAGCCTCAACCATTATGCTAAATAAGAGAAGCAAGATACAAAAGGTCACAGATTGTATGATTCCTTTTATATAAAATATCAAGAATAAGTAAATATCTAGAGATGGAAAGTAGATTGCCAGGCAATGAGTGAAAAGGAGAGTAAGGAGTAATTAATTAATGGATATGGTGTGATTTTGGGTTATGAAAAAGTTTTCTAACTAGAGTGAGACAATATTCTGAATACACTAAATGACACTAAATTTTTCATTTAAAAAAGATTGATTATATGTTATGTAAATTTTACTTTAAAAGAAAAACAGAATAGCAGTAATCAAAATATGAGCAAAGCCAAGCACATGAATCAAACAAATGTAAACAAATTAGGATAGATCTGCCAAACTGAAATTAAAAAAAAGAAAAGAAATCCTCAGTATTTTGTATTTCAGAAAACTATCTAAAATCAAGGCAATCTTGTAGTGTTGAAATAAAAGTATAATATATATATATATCAATCAAACGCAATAAAATTAAAGAGTCAAGATGAAGACACAATATTAAATATATTAAAATTAATGAATAAAATGATAATTATAAACAGTGAAGTTCTATCAGGCTATGATTTATTTTATACCAAGTTAAATAATAAAATACCCTAAAATAAGAACTATGAAATATAAGATTAATAAGAAAACCAGTTACCATCTTTAAACATTTTACAAATCAAGCATTAAAATGAGAACCAATTTAGGCAATCTAAGTAACATAGCATAAGCAGCTTAAGTGCATGATCAATTCATGTTACTTAAATAATATTTAGTGCTACAGAGTTTCATTCTTTGATACTTTCTCCATAAGGAGATAACTCCCTGTTCTTAATTTTGAAGTGTTCCAGGTCTCAGTATTTATTTTAATTGCATATATTCCTTCTCTGATCTCACTCAGTCCCATGTGTTTAGCTGTTATCAACGCTGACGATTCCTAAATATATATATTTATCTTGTTGTTGTTGTTGTTGCTATGTGTCGTGGAGTCAAACACGACTCATAGCGACCCCTCCTTGGGTTTCCGAGGCAGTATCACTACAGAAGTAGGATTTCCCAACCTTCCTGCCGAAGAGTGGCTCGTGGGTTTGAACTGCTAGCCGTCTGGTTACCAGGCAAGTGTCTTAGCCACTATGCTACCAGAGCTCCTATATTTATGTAGGTTCTGTAAAATCCAGTTAGTTACTTATCCAACTGACACAGAGACAAATCCACTTATATATCTAAATGTTGTTGTTGTTATTAGGCATCTTCCAGTTGTTTCTGGACCCCATGCACATAAGAACGAAACACTGCCCGATCCCGTGCCAATTCCATGATACCTGCTATACTTGAGCCCATCATCGAAGCCACCATGTCAATCCATTGTGTTGAAGGCCTTCCCCTCTTTCATCGACCCTCCACCGTACCACGCATGCATTCCTTCTCCAGAGAATGGTCCCTTCTGACAACATGACCAAAATAGGTGAGACTAAGTCTGGCCATTCTCACTCCCAAGGAACATTTTGGGTGTACTTCCTCCAGGACAGATCTGTTAGTTCTTTTAGCAGTCCATGGTACTTTCAGCATTCTTTGCCAGCACCACAACTCAAAAGCATCAACTCTTCT
>NW_006922466.1:689315-690839 GCF_000298275.1 Orycteropus afer afer
CAGCTGTTTGTCCTCAATTTGAGTGGTGCCACATCAGCACATGGAGGTCTCAAAAGCTTTACCTTGTCCATATGAGTAAGGCTGGGTTTACTCAGATGATGCAGCTCTTTCCCAGTCCTATTTTGAGAGCCTCCTAACCTAACCAGACTATTCATAAAGTTGTGTGGTAATGTATCAAACAGTGTTACTTTGCTATTCATAAGATTTTCCCTGGCCAGTTCTTTGAGAAGTGGACAGCCTCTTCCTTCTTCCTAGTCTGTCTCAGGTCACTCTTGTCCATCCCAGCCCCAAGCCTATTCATCTTCGCTCTCCGGTTCTCCTGCCCTGCTGCTTTGGGCGTGCCTGGGTTCCCTCTTCTCACCTGGATCCCTGCAGCTCACTCCCATGAGTTCTGGTCCCCAGGCCTATTCGTCTCTGCTCTCTGGCTCTTCTGCCCTGCTGCTTTGGGTGTGCCTGGGTTCCCTCTCCTCACCTGGATCCCTGCAGCTGAGTCCATATATCAGAATAACCTTTCCAATTTAATTTGTCTTCAAGTTTATTAAATCTTAAAACTTATGCTCATAGTGCCTAAGTTATTTGACTTCTAACCAGAAGGCTGGCAGTTTCAATCCACCAGCCACTTCTCAGAAGAAAGTCTGGGCAATCTTCTTCCACAGAGATACTACCTCAGAAACCCCAGAAGAAGTCATTATGAGTTTAAATTGATGTGACAACAGTGAGTTTGGTTTTTGGTTTAAAGGCAAATATCTCTGGTCAGAAAGCATGAAATGATTCTTGATTCTGTTCTTTTTCTAACACCCAATATGTTTTCCAATAGAATGTTTTTTTTTTTTTTTTGTCTGCCCTCAAAACATATTCTGAATCCAAACATATCTCAACACTTCTTTTTAATTATTGTCTTAATATAAGCTCTCATGTAGATACATGAGACACCCTTTTCTAAGTGTTGTCATTGTTTCCACATTTGAGCACACCTCCTTTGGAAAAACTATTTTCCACACAGGAACAAGAAACATTTATTTATTTATTTTCAAAATGGAGTTGTGTAATTTATCTATTGCTGTATAATATAATACACTAAGATTTACTGGAAGCTCTGGTAGCATAGTGGCTAAGGCACTTGACTGCTAATCAGAAGGATGACTGTTCAAACCCACCATCTACTCCTTGGAAGGAAGGTTGGGCAATCTGCTTCTATAGTGATACTGCCTTGGAAACCCAAGGAGGGGTTGCCATGAGTCAGGTCTGACTAGACTGAACATAACAATAACAGAAACAACAAGATTTACTAGCTTAAACATAAGCCATTTTATTTGCCTCTGATTATGTGAGTCATCTAAAGGAGCTGGGTCCAGATGGGAATTTCTTTTACTGGTGCTGTTTGAGGTCATTTATGGGGATGCATTCAGCTGGTGGACCATCTATGTGTAGATTTTCCAAGTGGTCTATGTTGCCCAGTGGCTACAACTGGGGACACTCATCTTTGCTGTACTTTGTTTCATCTTCTTTGCTGTGATAGTTGGA
>NW_006922466.1:691574-692889 GCF_000298275.1 Orycteropus afer afer
ATATATATATATAGATAAGGTTTGCTGGTTTCTGTTTCTCCAGAGAACCCAGTCTAACACACTTGCTTGTTCACATAACAGTCTCAGTATACCAAAGAAGGCCAGATACAATTTTCAAATCTGTACTTGTTTAATATTTTCTAAAATCTGATTGTTTTAAGTAAGCTACAAAGCTAAGTCCAAAATCAATAAAGGATAGCAGTACACAAGAAAATAGATACAGGAAACCACAATTATTAGATGACATTTTTATAACAATCTGCTCTGGAAAGAATTCTGATAACTACATGATATAGACTCAAAAAGCTTCTTGAGTTTAGGGGAAGAGTAGTAATACATTGTTTTGTGAGCCTGATTCTAGTACAGGTATTCTCAACACTACTCATTATTTCTGAAAGGATCCTGGATTAGAAGCAAACTGTGCATCAGTTTTCTCACCTTTATAAGTAGAAATTACAGTATTTATTTAATTGGATTTTTATGAGAGATAAATTATTTAACATGTATAGTCTGACAAAACATTTATTAAAGGGGTTATCCTTTTGATTGTTTTGATTTTAGCAAACTGCATACAAATATTAGTTAAGAGCATATTACAATGTGAGTATTTCAAAGCATCTTGATGTGTATGAAAGATAATTTGACCACTTTTAAAGGTTCTGCTATGAACTGAAGTGGGTATAATACCTTCTTATAACTATCTAAGCTAGAGCCTAACATATAAAGTGTATAGTCTCATGGTTTTGTGGTGTCTCAATTTATTGAGCTCAATTATTACCAGAATTTCCTTTCCAATAGGTTACCCATTAGAGAAGTCCCTCATTCATTTATCTACCTTTCCATCTATGCATCCATCCATCCATACATCCATCCATCTACCTATCTATTATCTATAATTTTTTCAGTCTGATTGCTTTTAAAATTGATTTGCTGTCGTATCCCTGCTTAAGAGTGGTATTGTCTTTTTCTTCTTTTTGAGTTTTGATGATCTTCTGTACTCTATAAGTTAATCTTTCTTCAATTTTGAAAATTTCTGTACATTTGTGTTCAGAATTTGATCTACTATATCCTCTCTCTCTCCTTCTTTCAATAATTGTTATATCAGACCACATTACTAAGTTTCACATGTCCCTTTGAAGACTAAGATGCTCCTGATACAAGCCATGGCCTTTTCAATAGCCTCATATGCATGTGAAATCTGGACAATTAATGAGGAAGACTGCAAAAGCATTGATGTATTTGAATTGTGGTTTTGGCTAAGAATATTGAATGTACCATGAACTGCTAGAAGAAGAAGAAGAAGAAGAAAAATTAT
>NW_006922466.1:699794-701664 GCF_000298275.1 Orycteropus afer afer
GAGGTCTCTTTCCTTTCCATATAAAGTTAGTGATTGGTTTTTCCATATTTCTAAAGAATGTTGATGGGATCTGGATTTGGATTGCATTGAATGTATAGATTGCTTTGGGTAGAACTGATATTTTCACATTGTTCAATCTTCCCATCCACAAGCATGGGATGTTCTTTCATTTATGTAGATCTCTTATGGTTTCTTGAAGTAGTTTTTTATAGTTTTCTTTGTACAGGTATTTTGTGTCCCTGGTAAGATTTATTCCCAATTATTTTATATTTTTAGTAGCTATTGTAAGTGGTATTTATTTCCTTATTTCTTTTTCACCAATCTCTTTGCTTGTGTAGAGGAATCTAACTGAATTTTGGATGTTGATCTTATATCCTGCCACAATGTTAAATCTCTCAATTAGTTCCAGTAGGTTTTTGACTAAGTCTATTGTGTTTTCTAGGTATAGGATCATATCATCAGCAAATATGGATAGTTTGACTTCTTCCTT
The DNA here is from genome assembly GCF_000298275.1 of Orycteropus afer afer. Classification (NCBI taxonomy): domain Eukaryota; kingdom Metazoa; phylum Chordata; class Mammalia; order Tubulidentata; family Orycteropodidae; genus Orycteropus; species Orycteropus afer. Next base: position 700,285 of record NW_006922466.1, read on the forward strand.
ACCAATTTGGGTGCCTTGGATTTCCCTTTCTTGCCTTTTGGCTCTGGCTTAGACTTCCAGTACAATGTTGAACAGAAGTGGTGATAGGAGGCATCCTTGTCTGATTCCTGTTCTCAAGAGGAATGGCTTCAGTCTCTCTCCATTGAGGATAATGTTGGCTGTTGTTTTGCATAAATGTCCTTTATTATGTTGAAGATTGTCCCTTCTATTCCTGTTTTGCTGAGAGTTTTGATCAGGAATAGGTGTTGGATTTTATCAAATGCCTTTTCCACATCAATTGATATGATCATGTGGTTCTTCTCCTTTGTTCTATTTATGTGGTGAATGACATTGATTGTTTTTCTAATGTTGAACCATACCTGCATACCTGATATGAACCCCACTTGGTCATGATGAATGATTTTTTTGATATGTTGTTAGAGTCTATTGGCTATGATTTTGTTGAGGATTTTTGCATCTATATTCATGAGGGATATTGGTCTGTAGTTTTCTTTTTGAGTGATGTCTTTGCCTGATTTTGGTATCAAGGGTATGCTTGCTTCATAAAATGAGTTAGGGAGGATTCCACCCTTTTCTATGTTTTGGAATATTTTGAATAGGATTGGTATCAGTTCTTCTCTGAATGTTTTGTAGAATTCTCCGGTGAAACTGTCTCAGCCAGGACTTTTTTTAGTTGATAATTTTTTGATGACCTGTTCAATTTCTTCTTTTGTGATGGCCCTGTTCAACTTTTCTACATCAATCTGTTAGTTTAGGTAAGTGGTGTGTTTCTAGAAATTTGTCCATTTCTTCCACATTTTCAAATTTGTGGGAGTACAATTCTTGATAGTATCCTGATATTATCCTTTTTATTTCAGTTGGTTCTGTTGTGATGTCATCCATTTCGTTTCTTATTCATATTTTTTTGTGTTCTCTCCCTCTTTTCCTTTGTAAAGTTTGCCAGTGGTCTGTCAATTTCATTGATCTTTTCTAAAAACTAATTCCTGGTCTTGTTGATTTTTTTCTATAGCCCTTCTATCTTCTGTTTCTTTGATTTCTGCTCAAATCTGGATTATTTCCTTTCTTCTGGTGACTGTAGGCTTTTCTTGCTGTTCTTTCTCTAATTGTTAGAAATGTTGGTTTAAAGTGTTGATTTTGGCTCTTTCTCCTCTTTTGATGTGTGCAATTATTGCTATAAATTGGCTTCTGGTGACTGTAGGCTTTTCTTGCTGTTCTTTCTCTAATTGTTAGAAATGTTGGTTTAAAGTGTTGATTTTGGCTCTTTCTTCTTTTCTGATGTGCGCATTGATTGCTATAAATTGGCTTCTGATCAGTGCTTTTCCTGTGTCCCTAAGATATTTGTATGTTGTATTTTCATTCTCGTTTGATTCAAGGAATTTT
>NW_006922466.1:701764-704182 GCF_000298275.1 Orycteropus afer afer
ATATAACTTGGAGGACCTCTGGTAGCATAGTGCCTAAGGCACTCGACTGTTAACCAGAAGGCTGGTGGTTCAAACCCACCAGCCACCCTTCAGAAGGAAGGTTGGGCAATCTACCTCCATAATGTTACTTCCTCAGCAACCCAAGGAGGAGTTGCTATGAGTTGGGGACGACTTGACAGCACATAACAACAACAATAACAACAACAACAACTACAACATATATCTTGGAGGAAGTCTAGCCGGAATGTCAGAATGTTCCTTAGAAGAGATGACGGCAAGACTTTACCTCTGGTACTTAGGACAGGTTATCAGGAGGGGTCAGTCTCTAGAGAAGGACATTGTCTTGGTTCTCTAGGACTACTCTAACAAAAGATACCACAAATGGGTGGCTTGAACAAACAGGGATTTACTCTCTTACAGTTATGGAAGCTAGAAGTCTGAGTTAAAAGTGTGAAGTCCCCTTGACCTTGGGCTGAAGCTCTACCTCTTGGACCTGACCCACTGAAGCTAGAAGCTTCTCTTCTCTCAGGCAGCTGCTGGCTTCTGAGCCTGATAAACCCAAAGTTGACAAATAAGATGGCACAGTCCCAAGATTACCAAACAACATGGGAGGCTACTAGTTCAAACCTTGAGACAGTTCCAAGATAGGCAGGAAATGTGGCAGGCTGCTGAATGAAGACTCGGCCAATGCAGGGTGCAGGCATGCCAAATGCTGCAGAGACCTTTCTCAACACTTGTCCTTATTTACTGGAAGCAGACTTAGCTGTTCTTGTAGATTCCACCATGGAGTTGTTTACCGGTATAATCATGGGCAATAACTGCATCCAGCTCCCCAGCCATTCAAAACAAGCCCCAGCCAAGTTGATACACAACTTAACTACCACAGACACCATGCTTGATACAAAAAGGTATGTGATGTGGGAAGAGGAAGATCATCAATAACATGGAGTGGCACAGTTTCTACAACAATGGACTTAAGTATAGCAATGATTGTGAGAACAGTGTGTATCCAGGCAGTGTTTCATTTTGTTATGCATGAATTTGCTTTGAGTTGAAACTGACTCCATGGAACCTAAAAAAAAAAAACAAAACTTTTTTTTTTTAAACTCTTCATTCTTTACCTCCCACATCACATACCTTTTTGTATATCTGCTTCATTTTTATTCTCTATTGAGTGTTTTTCTAATATATTATAATTCTATAGTGTCAAATCTGTTGGTGAAGGTACTTTCAGATACTTATTTTCAATTGTAAAAGTTATATTTGATTATTCTATAAATTTTAATTTTCTATCGAAAGGCTTTATGGGTATTTTTTTTTCTTTTCCTTTTTCTCTTTTCCTTCAACACTTTCCTTCAATTTTTTTTTTCACTTCTGAAATGACACTGGGTAGTCCAATGCAAAACAATTTGTACCATATAGGGATCTGATTCTATCACACAAATATTTTTGTTTTTCTTTCCAAATACACATTGTTCATCAGTTTTAACCTTATAGAAAGCCTTCTGATAGAGCTTATAATTTCAATTTTTCACCTGACTAATATATTTAATAGGAGCTCTGGTGGCATTTGACTGCTAACCAGAAGGCTGGCAGTCCAAACCCACCAGCCACTCCTCGGAAGGAAGATCAGGTAATCTATTTCTGTAGCATATACTGTCTTGGAAACCCAAGGAAGGGTCTCTAGCAGTCAGTTCTGACTCAAAGACAGTGAGTTATGCTTTTTTTTTTTTTTTTTAATGTATTTAATATTAATGTATTAAGGAGCTCTGGTGGAGTAATGCGTAAGGCATTTGACTGTGAATCAGAAAGTGGGTGGTTCAAGCACACTAGCCACTCCACAGAAAGAATACTGGACAATCTGCAATCTGCTTCCACAAAGATTTACTGCTTTGGAAATGCAATGGAGATAGCTGTTAGTTGGAATTGACTTAATGGCATTGAGTTTGGTTTGGTTTGGAATGTATTTATTAGCTTGCTCCATAGTGCTATTTATTTCATTATATTTCTTTTTTCAACAATTATGCTTTTCATATCTAATAGGTCCATTTGTTTTTCATTCATTACTGAGTCATGTTATTAATAATCTCCCTAAGGTTTTCAGTGTATTTTACACATATTTTAAATGATTGATCCACCTACTCTAATAATTGAGTTTCAGATAATTTATATATTTCCATTATTTATTTTATGATATTACTTCTCAAGTATCTGGTTATTGCTAGTTAATTTCCCCTATGTATAGAACATACTTCATTTGATAATATGTGACTGAGGAAAAATGAAAGTATGCAAAGCTTCAGCTGAATTTAAGGTGATGGGAGTTTGAATTGTATCAGTTGGAATGCATTGGAAATGAAAGTATTTCTATTAACTTTTCCCAGTTAATAACATTCTTCCCAGCAACTATTCTGATTA
>NW_006922466.1:705282-706557 GCF_000298275.1 Orycteropus afer afer
CAATTATGCTTAATACAGTCATCAAGAAAGAGAATTAAAAAAAAGGCACTTGACTGCTAACCAGAAGGCTGGTGGTTCAAACCCACCAGCCACTCCTAAGAAAGAAGGTTGGGCAATCTACTTCTGTAGTGATACTGTCTCAGATACCTAAGGAGGGGTTGCTATGAGTTGGGGACGACTCGATGGCACATAACAACAACAACACACTCTTCCTTTAAGCAACTTCTGTTTATAGTTCTTTTAGAGTCAAGTTTTGGCAGGAACACGGTAATCATTCCAGTTACTTTAAGCAAAAATGATGTTAAAACAGGTAATTTAATGGTTACAATACTTTCAGAAGAAATCAAACTGTCTCCCAATTACCATCTGGGGGATGTGCTATAAAACTTGCTGTTCCCTTAAGCTAAAATAGTCTCCTAACATTGAAGGTTCTGTATCTCAGGTAGCCCCCAGAAATTATTTCAACTGACTTGGCAGTGATTTTCCAGGACCAAAAGTTCATCTACTTCTTATTCTGTAAAGGGTCTTTGCCTTGAAAGTCAACATTTCTATTCAGTAACGAGGGCAAGATGGATATTTGTGAATAATTACTGATATTCTTATAGTTGTCTATGTAACAAATTTAAATTATTTTTTCCATGGATTGATGATGAAATGGACTAATATTTATATTTCTGTATAGTTTCTTCTTATTTGAATGTTTTTGAACTTTCTTTCCTTCATCTGCCCTTAAAATAAATTAGTATTTTCAAGTCTCAAGTGAAATGCTCCATTATTCATAATAGTAATAATGAATTGTAGTCACAGTAATACAAAGAGTGATTAGTCATGGCCTATTTTTGGCTGGATCTATTCTATACAACAATTGTCCATGGAAATTCTACATTTAATTAAGGTATTATTAAGGTTTTCATGCTTATTTTAAATATAGAGACATTGAGAAACAGGAAAATTAAACTCATAATGTCATGTTGTTGTGGTAAGGTGCCCTCAAGTTGGCAATGACTCATAGTCATCCCTGTGAACAACAAAACTAAATACTGCTTGGTCCTTCCTGCACAATCCTCACAATACTTGCTGAGCTCGAACCCATTATTACAGTGCTGTGTTAATTCACCTTGCTGAGGATCTTCCCCTTTTTCGCTGGTCCTTTACTTTACCAAGCGTGGTATCTTCTCCAGGGACTGCTCCTTTCTGACAGCTTGACTAAAGCTGATGAGATGCTGTCTGGCCATTCTCACTTCTAGGGAGCACTCCAACTTCACTTCTTCCAGG
>NW_006922466.1:706657-708584 GCF_000298275.1 Orycteropus afer afer
TTATCTTCTGTGTCTGTGTTAATTGGTTTCCCTTTTCTTTTTTGAAGAGGGTCTGTGCAGTCTTCCTGCCTAGTCAGCCATCTTGCCAGAACCCCTCCTGTTTTGCCTTCTTAATGTATATTTTTTATTTCATCCTACAACTCATTTTGTCTTTGGTAATTGGTGTTCAATATGTCAAATCTATTTTCAGACAGTTTCTAAATTAAGATGGGTTCTAATCAATGTTGCATTTTAGCTTTCATGGACTTGTTTTAATTTTCTTCAACTTCAACTTCAACTTGAATATGAACAATTGATAATGTGTCCCACAGTTAGCTCTTGGGCTTTTTGTGACTGATGATATTGAGCTTCTGTATCATTTCTTTCCAGTTGTAGTTGATTTGATTCCTGTGTATTCCATCTGGTGAGGTCCACATGTATAGTTTCTGTTTTTTTTTTTTTTAAGTGTTTGCAATGAACAAATTATTGGTCTTGCAAAATCCTATCATGAAATCTCCTGCATCATTTTTATCAAGGCCATATTTTCCAACTATCAAAGATTCTTTGTTTCAAACTTTCACATTGCAATCACCAGTAATTAGCAATATGTCTTAATTTCATATTTGACCAATTTCAAGCAGCAGAAGTTGATAAAAGTCTTCAGTGTCTTCATCTTTGGCTTTAGTGGTTGGTCGATAAATGTGAATAATAGTCATATTAACTGATCTTCCTTGTAGGCATATAGATGTTATACTATCACTGACTTCATTGTACTTCAGGATAGCTCCTGAGATGTTATTTTTTGATAATGAAGGCAACACCATTCCTTTTAAATTGTGACTCCTGGCATAACAGACCCTATGATTTCCAGATTCGAAATTGCCAATACCAGTCTGTTTCAGTTCACTAATGCCTACTATATCAATCTCCATCCATTATATTTCATTTTTACAATCTCCAAGTTTCCTAGACTCATAGCTTTTACAATCATACAACTCATAGTTGTTTCAATTATTAATGAATGATTGAAACTATTTCTCCCTATTTTGACTTGTGCCCCACCAGGCAATGAAGGCCCCGAATGTTTTGTTCCATCAATGTCAGTAAAGTCCTCTACTTTGAAGAGCCAGCTCTTTCCAAGTCATATACTGAGTGCCTTCCATCCTCTTTTTCTGGCACTATATCAGACAATGTTTCACTGCTATTCATAAAGTCTTCTAGCAATATGCCAGATAGTCTTTTACTGCTATTCAAAACGTTTTCAATGGCAAATTTTTCAGAAGTGGATGTCCATCCTTCTTCCCAGTCTGTCTTAGCCTGCAAACTCTGCTGAAACTTGTCCACCACTGGTGACCCTGTTGGTATTTGAAATACCTGTAACATAGCTCCTAGCATCACAGTAACACACAAGACAACATAGTATGACAAACTGGCAAAATGGTAGCATGATGTCATAATAGAGATTTAAGATCATCCAATATGAATCCTGGGAACTCTGGTGGTGTAGTGATGAAGGCATGTGACTGCTAACCAGAAGGCTGGCAGTTCAAACCCACCAGCCACTCTTTGGAAGGAAGGTTGGGCAATCTATGTCTGTAGTAATACTGCCTTAGAAACCCAAAGAAGCGTCACTATGAGTCAGATCTGACTGCACGGCAGTGAGTTTTTATTGTTTTTGTTTGGTAATATGAATCCTAAGCTTATGATTTTAAATTCTATAGGGTTTGTAAGAAATTCAATGTCCAGAAACAACTTTTAGTCCCTAAAGTGTAAGAAGGAAGATAAAAATTAAATGTAGAAAATATATGTTGTTATGTGCTGTTGAGTCGGACCGGACTCATAGCTACCCCTCCTTGGGTTTCTTGGGCAGTATCACTACGGAAGTAGATTGCCCCATCATCCTTCCGAGGAGTGGCTGGTGGGTTTGAACCGCCAGCCTTCTGGTAAG
>NW_006922466.1:708684-709676 GCF_000298275.1 Orycteropus afer afer
TCTTGAAAATATTGTAGCTTGGATTAGGTGCACTTTAGTATTAAAAGTAATTTTTTTTTTCTCCTTAGCCTTCCAAAGTCTTTTTGCAGAAAATTTTGCAGTACAATAAGACATCTGATGAATTGACTGCCACTTTCATGAGTGTTGAATGTGGATCCAAATAAAATGAAATCCCTGGCAACTTCAATCTTTCAAGCTTTTCTTGGTCCATTTGTCAGAATTATTATTATTATTATTTTTACGTTGAAGTGTAATCCATTCTGAAGATGGTAGACTTTGACTTTCATCAGTAAGTGTTTCAAGTTTTCTTCACTTTCAGTGAGTGAAAATATATGTCATCTATACATCACAGTTTCTTGATGAGTCTTCTTCCAATCCTGATGCCACATTCTTCTTAATAAAGCACAAATTCTTGGATGATTTGCTTAGCATACAGATTGAATAAGTGTGGTAAAAGGATACAACTATGATGCACACCCTTCTTGATTTTAAATCACGCAGTATCATCTTGGTCTACAGACAGGTTCCTCATGGACACAATTGGAGTTCTGGAGTTCCCACTCTTCACATAGTTATCCATAATCTGTTTTGTGCCACACAATCAAATGCCTTTGCATAGGTAAACATCTTTCTGTTTCTCTTTGCTTTCAGCCAAGATCCTTCTGACATCACGATCAGCAATGATATCCTTTATTCTGCATCCATTTCTGAATCCAGCTTGCATTTCTGGCAGTTCCTGTGTATATACTGCTGCAACTGTTTCAGAATTATTTTTAACAAAATTTTATTTGCATTTGATATTAATGATATCATTTAGTATTTTCCACATTTTGTTGGATCAACTTTGTCTGGAATGGGCACAAATAGGATCTCATCCAGTTGTTTGGCTAGGTAATAGTCATCCAAATTTCTTGCCATAAATAAATAACACCTCCAATGCTGCATTTGTTTGTTTAACATTTCAATGTGTATTCTATTAATTTCTGAAAAAA
>NW_006922466.1:709776-711897 GCF_000298275.1 Orycteropus afer afer
GTATCACTACGGAAGTAGATTGCCCCATCATCCTTCCGAGGAGTGGCTGGTGGGTTTGAACCGCCAGCCTTCTGGTAAGCAATCAAGTGCTTCGGCACTATATATATATTTAATTACATTGTCCAAATTGCCTCAGAAACCCAATGAGGGGTCGCTGAGTCAGGACCAACTTGATGGCCATGAGAGTAAGTGTGAAAGTGAGAGTGAGAGTGAAAGTGAGAGTGAATATACCTAAATACTCACACTACATCTACATAAAGTAGCTATTATTATTATCATTTCATTTTGCATAGCAATAAAGAGTCCTGAGTTGCTTACCATGAGTCACTTATGTATTAACCATTTTTATTAGTTATGTGTCACAGCTATTGACTGCCAATATAAATCTGAATACTTATCAAAAAGCTCAATAAGAATAGTGATTCTACCATTTGCATTAAAATTACCAAATTTTGTTCACTTTGAGACCCTGGAATTCAAACATTTTTTCATATTTTATCTACTTTGTTGTTAAAAAAAAATTACAATAATCCTGTTTTGGGGGACTATTTCTTCCAAAAGGCTCTGCCATAGACATATTACTAACACTAGATTTATAAATTTAGCTTCTAACTAAAAATTTCCTTTCCTTTCAGATTTTAAAAATTACAGTAAACTTGACAAGAAACTTACATTTTATAAACTTTCCTTTGAAATTAGTTTAATTTTCCTTTTTTCTTAATTTTATTTTGGTTGTTTCCAAATACCAAAAACAAACAAAAATAGTATATTTATTTCTCTAATACCGAAAACTTAGCTGTGTTCTATAGAATTATTTTACTTTAAAGTCTTATAATCTCAGAACTTGAGTGGAGTATTTTTGTTTGACTTTTTAAAACTGTGGAACATAAAAGAAAAATTTGACATATTTTCATGTTATTTTTAAAAAATTATAAATTATATTACAATGGTAAACCAAAAACCAAACCAAATCCATTGCCACTGAGTCAGATCTGACTCATAGCAACCCTTCCTTGGGTTTCCCAGGTGGTATCTCTATGAAAGTAGATTGCCCAATCTTCCTTCTGAGGAGTGGCAGGTGGATTTGAACCGCCATTCTTCTGGTTAGCAATCAAGTGCCTTAGCCATTATTCCACCAGAGTTCCCTTGTATACATTATCTCTATTATTTATACTTATACAATGAATAAAATGTATTTAGTTATATTGAGGAGATTCCTGTATATTGACATGTGTGGATATTGTTTAAAACTTCTTCACTATTTAAGGTGTTCACTTTATAAATCATTCCTGTTTTCTTCATTCATTTTCTTTTACATTGGAAATTTTAATATTATATTCTTCTATTTTTTCTGTTAAACTTAAAGAGGCCTTTGACTGCTAACCAGAAGTCTGGTGGTTCAAAACCACCAGCCACTCCTCAGAAGGAAGGATGGGCAATCCATTTCCATAGTGATACCTCCTGGAAACCTAAGGAGGGCTCACTGTCAGTGCCAACTTGATGGCAATGGGTGTTATAAGTTTTATACCTTACACAAGAATTACTGTTACACTAAATGTTTTCCATCTTAATTCTGTTTTACCAAGTTATTATTCCAGTTGGTACTACTTTACACTTTTATAAGCAGTATATTGGTATTTTCAAAGTTCTGTGTCTTTGGCTAGACCCGTTATTGTCTGACTATTGAGAAACAAAAACTGTGAAGAGTTAGTGTGGTAGTTAAGTTTGTGTGTGAGCTTGGCTGGACCTGTTTGAGTGACTATGGAGCTGAGTATAGTATTCCCCATTATGAAACTGGCAATCACCTTCATGGTGGATTCTGCTGTGAGCAGCTGAGTAGCTGCCTTAGGGATGTGGTTGGCTACCTGTATACAAGAAGCAGCCTAGGGAATGGGCTCTAGCTTATGGCACTTTTGAATCCTGCATGTAGACTGCCATGCTCTCTGACCTTGGGACTTTCAATGGACTTAATGAATGGACTGCCATATGGTTTGGTAACATTGGACTGTGCCTTTTTACTTGTAAACCTTGGGCTTTTCAGTCTCAGCAGCCAGTAGCTGTCTCAGTGAAGAAAATCCTCTAACTCCAGTGGACCAGGAGCAGGATGCAGAGCTGAAGCCC
>NW_006922466.1:711997-712581 GCF_000298275.1 Orycteropus afer afer
AAGGGCAGGTAGGGGTCATAGTCTCAGTGGTTCCACCAGGCTCTATCAGACCAGCAAAGCTGGTCCCCTCCCCCATTTTTTTCCTCCAAATGATTTTTAGTTTTGTTCCACATTGTTCTCCCTCTCTATCAAGGATCTCCTATTTAGATCCTCTTCTAAGTGGATGACAGAGAGCCAGGCACCATCTAGTTCTTCTGGTCTCATAGTCATATAGGCTGCAGATCTGATGGTATACCAGTCGCTAGGACTAATTGTTTCCATTAATTTGTTTTTCTTCATTCTTCTTTGCTCTGGATGGAGAGAGACCCATCGTTGCATCTAGATGGCAACTTGCAAGCTTTTAAGATCCCAGTTGCTACTCAGCAAAGTAGGAGGTGGAACAATGTTTTGTATAGTATGCTATGCCAATTGAGCTTGATGTCCCCTGACTATGGTCTCAAGCTCACAGGTTCAACTACTCAGTCCCTCTGGGTAGTTGGCTGTGACCAAGCAGTGACGACAACCTTGCCCCTTGTCAGGTCTACTATACACCTGGGAATTCTGATCATTCACATAAACTTATAGGACCATTGTCTGCCAACCCT
>NW_006922466.1:713367-714058 GCF_000298275.1 Orycteropus afer afer
ATTTCTTCATATGTTTGTTGGCTGCTTGAATATCCTCCTTGTTGGAGTGTCTATTCATGTCTTCTGCCCATTTTTTAATTGGATTGTCTGTCTTTTTGTTATTGAGGTGTTGGAGTTTTCTATAAATTCTGGAGATATGTCCCTTGTTAGATATGTCATTACCAAATATTTTTTCCCAGTCTGTAGGCTCTCTTTTGACTCTTTTGGAGAAGTCTTTGGAAGTACATAAAAATTTAATTTTTAGAAGGCCCCAATCATCTGGTTTCTCTTCTGCTGTTCATGCATTTTGAGTTATGCTTGATAGTCTATTTATGCCACATATTAGGGCCCTTAAACTTGCTTGTAGATTTTCCTTGAGGAACTGTATAGTTTTAGGTTTCACATTAAGTCTTTGATCCATCTGGAGTTTGTTTTTGTGAATGGTGTGAGGTACAGATCTTGTTTCATTTTTCTGCAAATGGATCCCCAGTTTTGCCAGCACCTTTCATTAAACAAACATTCTCTTCCCCATTTAATGGATTTGGGGCCTTTGTCAAAGATCAGCTGACTATAGGTTGATGAATCTATTTCTGTGTTCTCAACTCTATTCCATTGGTCTATGTATCTGTCATTAAACCAGTACCAGGCAGTTTTGACTACTGTGGCTATGTAGTTAGGTTTTGAGATCTGGCAGTGTGAGACCTCCTACTTT
>NW_006922466.1:723338-732852 GCF_000298275.1 Orycteropus afer afer
TTATATATTTAGTTAATTTATTCAACATCTAACTCACCTTTATTTTTATATATAATGAGGGGTGGAGGTCTAACTTCACTTTTTTGTTTCCCCCAGTTGGTAGACAAGTATCATTATCCCATGTATTTTATTTTCAGATGATAAGAAATGACAGCTCTGGGATATGCTAAATGGAGCTAAGTCTATATATTGTTGTTGTTGTTGTGTGCCATCGAGTTGGACCCGACTCATAGCTACCCCTCCTTGGGTTTCTGAGGCAGTATCACTACGGAAGTAGATTGCCCCATCTTCCTTCCAAGGAATGGCTGGTGGGTTTGAACTGACAGCCTTCTGGTTAGCAGTCAAGTGCCTTAGGCACCCTTCCACGAGAGCTATATACCCCTGGCTTATTTGTCAAGTTGGATCAATATTAAAGAGATATTCAATTTGATACTTAGATAAACATTTTAAATACTATTTGAATGTTAAAAATTCCAATTTAATTAAGGGCGAATTCATAATGACACACACCAGGGATAAAATGTTAATGGTCATGTATTTAAATTGAAAAATACCTGTCAGAGTAACAAAAATATCCATTTACCACTGTCATGAATGTCAGCCAGAATTATTTTTTACAGTATTCAATATCATATCTCTATTATATGTTGATTGATTCGTAGTATTTTCTTAGTGATATCATTTTAAAACAGGAAAAGAGATTCTAAAATGTGAATTTTTAAATAATATCATCCCTCTTTGGGGCATATTAAATACAATATCTTGTTAGTAATCCATTATCATGTTTTTTGTTTGTCTGTTTGTTTTATAGTATTTTACTTACAATGTTCTTTTATACCATTTGTCTGACACTTCGGCATACTGTGGTGCCTTTCATGTGGCTGTGAGGCTGGCGGATTTGCCAACAGTATTTCAAATACCAGCAGGGTCATCCATGATGGACAGGTTTCAGTGGAGCTTGCAAAGTAAAACAAACCAGGAAAAAAGGCTGGGCCATTCACTTCCAAAAATATTGAGCAGTGAAAACCTTATGGATAGTAGTGAAACACTGTCTGATGTATTACTGGAAAACTTCATGAATAACCCAGAAACATTGTCTGACATAGTATCAGAAGATTAGCTCCTCAGATTGGAAGGCATTCAAAATATGATTGGTGAACAGCTGCTTCCTCATTGCAAAGTTGACCTTAATGACATGGATGGAATAAAGTTTTCAGGACATTCATTTGCTGATGGGCATGACTCAACTCAGGAAGAAACAACTGCAAACATCCACTAATAACAGAAAAGTGGAATGTCCTACAAATGAATCTAGGAAAACCGTAAGTTGTCAAAAATTAAATGCAACTCAAAAAGATCGATATTCTAGGTATTAATGAATTGCAATGAACTGGCATCAGCCATTTTGAATCAGGCAATCATATGGTCTATTATGCCGGGAATGATAACTTTATGAAGTGTTGTGCTGATTTTCAAAACGAATTTTTCAAGATCTACCTTGAAGTACAATGCTGTCAGTGATAGGATAATATCCATAGGCCTGCAAGGTACACCAAATAATACTACAATTATTCAAATTTACACACTAACCAATAAAGCCAAAGATGAAGAAATTGAAGATTTTTTTCTAACTTTTGCTGTCTGAAATTGACCAAACATGCAATCAAGGTGTATTGATTGTTATTCGTGACTGGAATGGGAAAGTTGGAAACAAAGAAAAATCTTCAGTAATTAGAAAATATGGCATTGGTGAAAGAAATAATGCTGGAGATCACCTGATAAAATTTTGTAAGATCCAACAAGTTATTCATTGAAAATACCTTTTTTCAATAACATAAATGGTGGCTACCCATGTGGATCTCAACAGATGGAATACTGAGGAATCAGATCGACTACACATGTGGAAGGAGGATATTGAGAAACTTAGTATCTCCAATCAAAACAAGGCCAGGCACTGACCGTGGAACAGACCATCAATAGCTCATATGCAAGTTCAAATCTGAAGCTGATAAAAATTAAAACACATCTTCAGGAGCCAAATTGTCACTTTGATTATGTTCCACCTGAATTTAGATAATGTATGAGGAATATATTTGATGCATTGAACACTAATGATGAAAAACAAGATGAACTATGGGATGACATCAAGAACATCATATATGAAATAAGCAAACAGTCATTAAAAAGGCAGGAAAGGAAGAAAAGAACAAAATAGATGTCAGAAGAGACTGTGCAACTTGCTTTTGAATGTCAAGGAGCTAAAACAAATGGCAGGTATAATGAGATAAAGGAGCTGAACGTATTTCAAAGGGCAGCTGGAGAAGACAAAGTAAATTATTGTATCCAAATGTGCAAAGACCTGAAAGTAGAAGCCGAATAGGAAGAACATGATTGACATTTCTCAAGTTGAAAGAACTGAAGAAAAAATGCAAGCCTCAAGTTGCAGTATTGAAAGATTCTATGGGCAAAATACTGAACAATGCAGGAAACATCAGAAGAATGTGGAAGGAAAACAGACTCACTGTACCAAAGAGAATTAGACAGTGTTCAACTATTTCAGGTGATATATATTTTTCACCAATTACCATATTCTGTTACATCACCTTTTTTTTTTTTTTTTTTTTTGAATGGGCATAAATACAGATATTTTCCAGTAAGTTGGCCAGGCAATTATCTTCCACATTTCCTGGGATTAACAAGTAAGCATCTCCAGTGAGGCATCCTTTTGTGTGCAACATTGTGATAAAGGGAGAAAAAACTAAAGTCATCATAGATATCATTTCACCTGTATTAATAATCAGCATTCATGGAAGCAACATTTAAAAAATCAAACATGATTTGCACTTGGCAAATCTGTTGCAAAAAGTTCTCTTTAAAGTGTGTAAGAGCAAAGGTATCTCTCTGAAGGCTAAAGTGTGCCTAACTTAGGCCATATTTTCAATCACCTCATTTGCATGTGAAAGTTGGACAATGAATAAGAAAGACTGAAGAAGATTTGATGCTTTTGAATTATAGTAATGACAAAGACTACTGAAAATACCATGGACTTCCAAAAGAACGAACAAATATATCCTGGAAGAAATATAGCCAGAATGTTCTTTTCAAGTGATATTGGCCATACTGTGTGTCAACTACTTTTGTCATGCTGGCAGAAAGGACCAATCCCGAAAGAAAGGTATCATACTTGGTAAGGTAGACCAAACAACAGACAAACAAACAAACAAACCCACAGCCATGGTGTCTATTCCTACTTATGGAAAACCTAATTGTGGTTTCAAGGTGTAAATCTTTAAGGAAATAGTATGCTTCATCTTCCTCCATGAAGCAGCTGGTGGGCATGAACCGCCTTACTACTCCAGCAGAGCTCTTTTAGTATAGTAGAAGATCAGCTGGAAAGAGAAAGAACCTAAAGATGGACTGACATAGTGGATGCAAGGAGGGGCTCACATATAGCAAGGCTTGTAAGGACAATGCATGACCAGGCAGTGTTTTATTTTGTTGTACACAGTAGGTATGAGTCAGAGGTGATCACAAGGCACGTAATAGTAATAAAACATATTCTTTTATGTCAAAGTTTGCATTTGCAGTAATATTTTGGTGACAAAAATTGAAATGCATTATCTTGAATTATCTCTAGAAATATAAACTGGATATGACATTTTCAACTATCATAGTTCTTAGAGGAAGATATTTTAGGAACAATTTATTCCAGAAGTTTTAACTGCATACTAATGATACTTGTATTTAAAGTTAAAGACATATATGTGGGAAGAAAAAATCATCATGATGGAAGATAATGAAAAGCATTACACAAAATCAAGACAATTTTAAAAACACATTTTAAATACTTCTCATTAATCAGTTGTTTTCAAATGTAAATTAGCCAAGGAACTTTGATTGACTATTGTGTTCAAGTATCTTAATGTTATCCTGATGCCTTAATTTGTTACTAGTAATATAGAAAACAGATAACATCTATCAGAGTCACAAGAAAAGACCAGTTTACTTAATATTTTGTGTATATTTTATCAGAATCTTTGGGAGATTTTTAATTCTGTCAGTTGGAAAAACCGATAAGTGAATTTCAAAGATTTGCAGTTCCATAGAAAACTAATAGCTTAATAGAAGAGACTCTTTATATACTTTAAATTTACAAGAAGTTTTATTTTTGGTATTTGAAACACTATTTGATAAATTTGTCAGTCAGTATAATATTATAGTAAAATTGGGCCTTTGAGGTAAGTGTATTTTATGGTTTAGTGTGCATTAATCTCCTTTGCCAATATCTATTTCTGTCTCTTCTAATCATTTAGAATGTTTCTCTTCTCATTCACAAATTACCTATAGTCATTCACCCTGGAAGTGACTAGAATGATAAACTAGCTGACATTGATTAATGCACATCAGGCTTTCTGAGAAATGGAACTTTTAGTCAAACTGACTTCATGTCTGACAACTTAAGCTCTTTCTACTTTTCAGTAACTGCTTACACCTACTAGTTATATGAGAGACCTTCCCAAACATCATTACTCAATTATCTATTTGAGGTTACTTGAAATCAAGATCTAGGTCAAAAAGAAATATAAACAGGTAAAATACAGATAACCACAACATTCAAATACTCACCCAGTGAAAGATCTTAAACCTATCTTGTAGATGATTGCAAGGCTGAGAATATTTTACCTTAGAAACCCTCCTTCCCCTAAGTCATTCTTCATGCTTTTTAATTTTATTATTAATAGAGATAAATTACACATAAAAATATAGTATTTTTTTTTTTTTTTTTAAACTAAGCACACCACTCTAGGGAGCTCTGTTGGTATAGTGCCCAAGACATTTGACTTCTAACCAGAAGACTGGCAGTCCAAACCCACCAGCCACTCCTTGGAAGGAAGATTGGGCAATCTACTTCCACAGAGTTACCACTTTAGGAAACACAAGGAAGGGTCGCTATGAGTCGGAGAGGACTCAACTGCAGTGAGTTTGTTTTTTTTCAGTTTAAGCACACCACCCAGATCATGAAACAGAACATTGCAGTACCTCTGATGTCTCTTAGTGCTTCCTTTGAGTTACTATTTTCCCAGTGTAACCACTCTTAACATATAACAGCATACATTATTGTCTCTTTTTATCTTTATTTAAAAAAAAAATAATAATCATACAGTACGTACTACTGTGATTGGCTCCAGAAATGTTTGATTATGCACTGATATTTGGGACATTCTGTCTTTAGTGTCTGTTGCAGAGGATATTATATTCTTGTACAAACAATATTGATTATGTAATAAAGAAGATAAGCATTCCACTAAAAGGAAGTCATTTCAGAGCATCATAGAAAAATTTTTAATCAATTGGTGCACAATTTTGTAAATGAAAATTGTTTTCTAAGATATAATTGAAATCACAAAAAAATGTTGAGCATATAACTTTGGTTACAGAGCGACAACTATTACAGATACACTTTGTAATCAAAGAGAGAAGATATGTACAATTTTTTAGTGATTTCACTATCTTTATGATAGCTAGACTTTTAGAGGATTAACTCACTGCCACTGAGTCAGATTTGACTCATAGCGAACCCTCCTTGGGTTTCCAAGGCAATATGACTACAAAAGTAGATTGCCCAATCTTCCTTGCAAGGAGTAGCTGGTGGGTTTGAACCAGTAGCCTTCTGGTTAGCAATCAAATGCCTTAGATACTATGCCACCAGAGTTCCTCAGTACAGAATAGGCTGTTTTAAACATATGGAAATAAGAATTTACTACAAAGTAATCACAAAGGTAATTGATAAACATTCTAAACAAAATAAGAAAGGGGAAATCACAGGGACTTAAAAAACACAAAAGAAACAATAATGAAGAAAAGCGAAAGAAAACCTGATGACAAAAAAAAAAAACCACATCCCAGAATAAAATTTGGAACACAGAAATCATCAGTATCGCAACATAAAACACAAAAGAATAACAATAGTAAATCCATACTTATCATTAATATATTAAAAGTAAATGGATTAAAGGAACCAGCCAAGAGAAAGGGAGTGGCAGAATGGATAAGAAACCAAGACCCATCATTATGCTGCCTACAAGAGATTCTCCTTGGACACAAAGATAAAAACAAATTAAAAATCAAGTGATAGAAACCAATATGTGAAACTAATGGCAACAACAACAACAACAACAACAAAAAAAAAACAGGAGTGGAAATATTAATTTCTGATAAAACAGACTTCAAGACAAAATCCAACATAAGTGGAAAAGAAGGTCATTATAAAAATGATAAAAGGGAAAATGGACCAAGAGGACATAACAATAATAAATATCTACACATGCAATGAAAAAGCTCTGAAAGGAAACAATAACTGAATAGAAAGGAGAAATAGACAATACTACGAGCTCCTACAAGAGTAGTAGGAGACTTTAATGCATCACTTTTAATGAAGGAAAGATAACCAGAAAAAAACTCAACAAAGATACAGAAGATCTCCAAAACACAATCAGCAAACTTGACCATACAGACCTATACAGAGCACTCCACCCAAATAATAACCAATACACATTATTTCCCAGTGCACATGGATCATTCTCCAGAATGTACCATATATTAGGCCACAAGTAAAGTTTCGATAAATTTAAAAACATTGAAATTCTAAAAAGCATCTTCTTGGATCACAATGCTAAACAATAGGAAGACCATCAAGTAAATAAATATAATACATGGAGACTCAATAACACACTTTTCAAGAAACACTAGGTATGAAAAGTAATAAAGTGTGAAATAAAATAATTCTCAGATTCAAACAAGAAAGAAAACACAACATACCAAAACCTTTAGGACACAGCAAAAGCACTACTCAGAGGTCAATTTATTAATTTATTAATGCATACATTAAAAAAGGAAGAATCAAAATAAGCACCTTCACCCAACAACTCCAAAAAGTAGAGAAAGAGAAACAAAAGAAGGCTTAGTCTTTAGAATCAAGGAAATAATAAAAATCAGAGGGGAAATAAATGAAACAGAAAAAAAATAGAGGCTATCAACAAGAATAGAAACTACTTATTAGAAAAGATTACCCAAATCACAATAAAAAATAATAAAAAAAGAAAGATTAACAAAATTGATATGTTGTTGTTGTTCTTATGTGCCGTTGACTTGGACCGGATTCATAGCAACCCCTCCTTGGGTTTCTGAGGCAGTATCGCTACAGAAGTAGATCGCCCCATCTTCCTTCTGAGGACCCACTGGCAAAATTAATTAAGGAAAAAAGGGAGAAGATTCATACGATACAAATAATAAATGAAATGGGCTACATCAGAACAGAATCAAACAAAATAAAAATGTTAATAACAGAATACTGTGAAGAACTGTACTCCAATTTATTAAAAAAACTTCTAAGAAATGGACAAATTTTTAGAAATACACACTCACTTCTGTCAAGTCAATTTTGACTAATAAAAAACCCTCCTTGGGTTTCTGAGGCAGTATCTCTAAGGAAGTAGATTGCCCACCCTTCCTTCTGAAGAGTGGTTGGTAGGTTAAAACAACTAGCCTTCTGGTTAGCAATCAAATGACTTAGGCATTACAACACCAGAGCTCCCTATATAAACAAGTACAGACTGAGGTAGAAAATTTGAAGCCCCATAACAAAGGAAGATATTGAGCAGCTCATTAAAAAAAAAAAAAAAAAAACCCTCCCAGGCCCAATGGTTTCACTGGAGTGTACTATCAAATGTTCAGAGAAGAGGTCACAATTATCCTACTCAAGCTATTTCAGAACATAGAAAAGGATGACATACTCCCTAATTCATTCCATGAAGCAAGCATAACCCTGATACCAAAACCAGGTTAAAACACCACTAAAAAAGGAAAACTACAGAACAATATCCCTCATAAACATAGATGCAAAAAAATTCAGCAAAATCGTAGCCAATAGAATACCCTACTATAGCATAGTGGCTAAAAGCACTTAACTGCTCACCAGAAGGCTGGCGGTTCAAACCCACCAGCCACTCCTCGGAAGGAAGGTTGGGCAATCCTACTTCCGTAGTGATACTGCCTCGGAAACCCAAGGAGGGGTCGCTATGAGTCGGGGCCGACTCGACGGCACATAACAACAACAACAACTATATAAAAAAAAATAATAATAATAATGCACCATGACCAAGTAGGATTCATACTAGGTATGCAAGGATGGTATAACGTTAGAAAAACAATCAATTTAATCCACCATATATATAAAACAAAAGAACCACATAATGTTATCAATAATTGTAGAAAAGGCATTTTATCAAACCCAGAACTTATTGCTAATAAAAATTCTCAGCCAAATAAGAATAGAAGGGCAATTCATCAAAATAACAAAGAATGTTTAAGCAAAACCAACAGCCAACATTATTCTCAAGAGAAAGAGACTCAAAGTATTTCACATGTCAATGGGAAGCAGGCAAGGATGTACTCTATTATCACTTTTATTCAGAGTATATTGGAAGTCCTAGACCTAGGATAATAAGGAAAGAAAGAAAGAAAAGTCATCAAAGTTGAGAAAAGAAGTAAAACTATCTCTATTTGCAGATGACAAGATCTTATACAAAAAAAAAAAAAAAAAAGACTCAGCAAGAAAATTACTGGAAGTAATTGAACATTTCAGGAAGGAGGCAGGATACAAGATCAACATTCAAAAATCACTTGCATTACTCTACATCAATAGAAATCTCTGAAAAGGAAATAAGGCAAACAATACTATTTATAATATCAATGAAGAAGATAAAATACTTAGAAATGCATCTTAACAGGGACACAAAAGACCTATACCAAAAAACTACAAAAGAGTAGTACAAGAAACAACAAGAGAGGAGGGTCCAGTAAGATGGCAGAATAGGCAGACAAACTACACAGACCCTCTTCAATAAAGCAAAGTGGTACCAATTAACACAGATACAGAAGATAATCCTGGAGCCCTGAGCTTTGAAAGGAAGAAGACAGAAGTAGACTAAATTCCAACTAGTGGAAGAACCTGCATGGAAACAGCAAAAAAAGAGACATACAGAGCTAAGGACTATCAGCAATCCTGAGGGCAAGGGCAGCTTGGATATTGCCAAGTGGTGTTAGGATCTAAGAATTAACCTAAAAATAGGCCTTCCTAGCCAGGGACTGCATGGGGCACTGCACTGATGACTGGTGGATAAAAGGGGAAGCAGCAAAGAAGAAGCCAAACTGAGCTGTGGACTTTTGGCTGTGTGAAGGGTGCAGACATTTTGCAGGTTTACAATTAGCTTGAACATTTTGGATATTAAAAGTGACAGTGTTCTCTCAGATTCAAAGGACCTGAGAATAGGCTCCATTTGTCAGGGACAGCAAGAACATACCAGACACCAATGAAGACTGGAAAGGTGCAATATTCCCCTAGTTACTCTTAAACCCCACACCCTCTTGGTGAACAGAGGTGAGGCCATCCCTCACTCCCACCCACCTTCTGGGCTGGAGGAATTCCATCCCTGTCTGTGTACTCAGAGCCTGG
>NW_006922466.1:734432-734948 GCF_000298275.1 Orycteropus afer afer
CATGGGAAAAATGAAGTTACCTACAAAAGGCAACCAGTAAGACTAAACTCTGATCTCTTAGTAGAAACCAGAAAGGAAAGGAGGCAATGGGATGGTATATATAAAACCCTGAAAGAGAAAAATCCCCAACCAAGAATTATATACCCAGCAAATTGGACCTTAAATAAGATGGTGAAATTAGATTTACAGATAAGAAGAGATTGAGGGGAAATTTTAAAACCAGACCAGTCTTACCATTGATGCTAAAGTGAATCCTTTGGACAGAAAAACAATAATAGCAAGCAATGACTGAAAATTAATATATATGATAATATAACCCACAAACAAACCCTGTTATGGGATTATCCAAAGTAAAATAAGTGTACAAGATTGTAAACAGGAAACCAGAGACATCAATTGGCAAATAAAGACAACTACAATCCAAAAAGAGGGAGATATAATGTAGTTACAGAACTTCTAAATGGTGAGGAAATCAAGAGAGTTGCAAGATAAAATAGACTTTTCTAAACTTGGGAA
>NW_006922467.1:0-542 GCF_000298275.1 Orycteropus afer afer
AGAAAAATGATAAACCCTCACATGAAAACAAAAATGAGGACCAGCATAAATATCCAGCAATTACAAATACAATAGCAATGAAGGAAGTGATAACACGATTCATAAACGAAACAAGCTCAGCATAGAAAATTATATGGAATGAAGAAATCCTCACCAAGAGAAAGCATATAGCAAAAAATGACAGGAACAAATTCATATTGAGTGATAATTACGTATCTGGCAAGGGACTTACATCTAAGATTTATAGTGAAAGACCGGATGACCAAACTATGGTACATACATATAATGGAATGCTATGTAGCACTAAAGAATAATGTAGAGTCTGCAAATCACAGCATAATATGGATGAAGTTGGAGGACATTATGCTGAATGAAATAAGTCAATCACAGAAGGACAAATATAGTCTGTTGTTGTGGAGGGTCAAGGAAAATTTTATATATGGAGGGAAACTTTCTTTGTTGGTTCCAGGCATGGGAGGGGAGGGGAGGAAACACCAGAAAAAAAATTGCATTGACCCAAATCACTTTAGTTTAGTATATTT
>NW_006922467.1:5888-17043 GCF_000298275.1 Orycteropus afer afer
GCTGCTGAGGCTAACAAGCCCAAGGTTGACAAGTAAAAAGGAACAGTCCTAATGTTACCAAACCACACAGCAGGCCATGAATTTAATAAGGTCGGCAGATCATGGCAGGCTGCTGAACAACGACACAGCTACATGCAGGGTCCAAGTGTACCACAAGCTAGAGACCATTCCCCAAGGCTTCTCCTCATATACAGGAAGCAGACCACCTCCCTAAGCCAGCTACACAGCTGCACACAGTAGATTACACCATGGAGTTGATTACCAATCTCATCATGGCGAATACTACATCCAGCTGCCCAGCCTCTCAACCATGGCCAGCCAAGGTGACACATGAACTTACCACAGTTGGTTACCAAGGATGGGAAGGGAAGGAAGGCTAAAATCTTAGATAGTTTTTTTGGAAAAAAAATCTATATCTACAACTATATATCTATATATCTATATGTCTATATGTCTATATGTTTATATGTCTATATATCTATATATGTATAAACCAAAGATTCTAGTGGTTACCAGGGGTAGGAGTGAGGGGGGAAAGGGAAAGCTTTTGTTTGTGGGGCATTGAGTTTATGACAGTAGTGGTGGTCGAATATTTTGGGAAAGGATAGCAATTATGGCAACACAACATAAACATGTAATCAATGTCCTTTAGTTGTAAATGGGAAAAGTTGTTATGTTGGTGAATGTCTTGTGTATGTTTTCACCACAGTAAAATTTAAAACAAACAAACAAACAAAAAAACCCTAAGCCTTACCCAGAACATTCAGAGTCAGGAAATGTGCATTTGAAAAGACATGTAGCCTGTCTTAATTTTCTACTGCTGCTATAACAAGAAATAGCATAAGTGAATGGCTTTAACAAATAAGAATTTATTCTTTTACACACATTTGGAAGATAGAAGTCCGAATTTAGAGTGAATTTAGAGTGACAGCTCTAGGGGCCTCTTGACATTGGGCTTCCGCTCTGCTGCTGCTTCCAGGCCCACTAGTCTGGAGGCTTCTTCTAACTCATGCAGCTGCTGGCTGCTGAGGCTGACAAACCCAAGATTGAAAGGTAAAATGGCATAATCCCCAAATCAGCAGGCAACATGGCAGGCCGTTGGTTCAAATCCAGAAACAATGCCAAGATTGGAAGGCAACACAGCCCAAAATGTGCCAAAAAGCTAGAGACCTTCCTAAAAATTTCCCCATATATACTGGAAGCAGGCCACACCCTGAAGACAACTGCTCACAGCAGATTCCACCATGGAAGTGATTATAATTTCCACTGTGGATGTAATTACAGCAAAAATATCCAGCTCTCAAGCCACTCAAAATCACAGTGCAGCCAAGTTGACACACAAACTTAACTACCACATGGACCCACTCAGAACTGCTGAGAAAAGAAGATGTGAATTTGAAAGAAGGACTTGCAGAGAGAGAAAAGAAAAAAGAGGCTGTTTTGCTTTTTGAATTTTGATTAGGTGGTTTGGCCTTGGGTGCATCGAGTCAGTAAAGTCAGGGCCCATGAGAAAAACCCCTTCAGGACTGGAAATTAAAGGGAGCCAGTGAGTAGCAGGCTTGTATGCTGCTAGCTTGTGACCACCTGGTCCACCTGATGAGTGGAAGTGGGGTAAGTGCAGAAATTAAGAAACAGGTTAAGTTTGGCACCTGTTAACGTAGGCAACAGAAGCTAGGGATGAGAGGAAGAGCTGGCTGATCTGAAGTTTAGGGAGTTGTGTGGACTCCTGAGCCTATGGGCATTATTGACCTAGTCCATGGGGCTAGGAATCACATACACACACACACACAGATACAGAGGGAGAGAGAAGGCTTGCTGCTTTGAAATGCAGGGAGGTTTGTTAATTCCCAAGCTTGCAGCTGGTACCTGTGACCAAGATTAGATGGCTAAGCTGAGCTGTCCAGAACCTGATTGAAGGAAAAGGAAGATGTTTGACACTGAGCTGGTGTAAATTGCTGCAATTTGATGGCTTGCTCTGCACTGGACTTTGCTTGTGGATGCAGATGCTCAAAGTTCCAACCAAAAGAGAAGATTCTATAGAGAAGGAAACACACTTGTCTCCTCAGAATACTGGTTTGACAGGCATGGGAAAATTAGAAATAGGCTATCTAAAATGCCAACACTCATCTGTCAGTTTGCCATACTTTTATGACCTATGTGCTGCTCTGGAGCTAGAGGCTATGGCACCGGTATTTCAAATTCCAGCAAGGTCAACCATGGTGGACAGGTTTCAGTAGAGCTTCAGACTAATACAGATTGGGAAGAAGGAAGGGTCCATCCACTTCTCAAAGAATTGCCAGTGTAAATCTTATGAAGAGCA
Source organism: Orycteropus afer afer (assembly GCF_000298275.1). NCBI lineage: Eukaryota > Metazoa > Chordata > Mammalia > Tubulidentata > Orycteropodidae > Orycteropus > Orycteropus afer. The sequence continues at coordinate 8,209 of NW_006922467.1, forward strand.
GTGAAACACTGTCCAATATATTATTGGAAAACTTTATGAATAGCCCTGGAATTTTGTCTGCTATAGTAACAGAATAGGAAGCCCTTAGGTTGGAAGACACTCAAAATATGACTGTGAAAGGGCTGCCTCCTCTAAGTAGAGTGTACCTTAATGATGTGGATGGAGTAAAGCTTTCAGAACCTCCATTTTCTGATGTGGCAAGACTCGAAATGGAAAGAACCAGCTGCAAACATCCATTAATAATTGGAATATGCAATGTATGAAATATGAATCTAGGAAAATTGGAAGTTGTCATACTTGAATGGAACGCCTAAAGATCAATATCCTAGGCATTAGTGAGCTGAAATAGATTGGTTTTGGCCATTTTGAATCAGACAACCATATGTTCTGCTATGCAAGGTATGATAAATTTAAGAGGAATGGTTTGGCATTCATAGTCACAAAACATGTTTCAAGATCTATCCTGAAGTACAATACTGCCAGTTATAGGATAATATCTATACCAGCCAATCCACAGAAGGAAGACTGGGCAATCTACTTCCATAAATATTTACTGCCTTGGAAACCCAAAGGGGGTTGCTATGAGTCAGAATCAACTCAATGGCAGTGAGTTTGGTTTGGTTACAAGCAAGTTAATACTACTATTAATAAAATTTATGCACCAACCACCAAAGCCAAAATGAGGAAATTGAATATATTTACCAATTTCTGCAGTCTGAAATTGACCAAATATGCAAAGAAGATGTGTTGATTATTACTGGAGATTAAAATGCAAAAATTAGAAACAAAGAAGAATTACCAGGAATTGGAAAATGGTGATAGAAATGACGCTGGAGATTGCATGATAGAATTTTGCAAGACCAATGACTTACTTATTGCAAATACTTTTCTTCAACAACATAAATGGTGGCTATACATGTGGACGTTGCCAGATGGAATAAACAAGAATCAGTCCGATTACTTCTGTGGGAAGAGGTGACGGCTTCAGCCACAACAGGAGCTCACTGTGGAACAGATCATCAACTGCTCATACGCAAGTTCAAGTTGAAGGTGAAGATAATTAAAACAAGTCCATGAGAGCCAAAATATGACCTTGATTACATCCCACCTGAATATAGAGACCATGCATGGAACAGATTGCATGCATTGCACACTAATGACTGAAAACCAGTTAAATTGTGGGATGACCTCAAGAACATCATACATGAATCCACAGAATCCAGCTTCCATTTCTGGAAGCTCCCTGTCAATATACTGCTGCAACCATTTTTGTTTGGATTCATCACACATGTCATTAAAAAGTCAGAAAAGGAAGAAAAGACCAAAATAGACATCAGAATAGACTGTGACACTTGCTTTTGAATGGAGAATAGCTAAAGCAAATGGAAGAAATGACAAGATAATACGACCTGAACTGATTTCAAAGAGCAGCTCTAGAAGACAAAGTCAATTATAATGAAATATGCAAAGCCTGGAGTTAGAAAACCAAAAGAGAAGAACATGCTTGGCATTTCTCAAGCTGAAATAACTGAAGAAAAAAAATTCAAGCCTCGAGTTGCAATACTGAAAGATTTGATAGGCAAAATATTGAATGATGCAAGAGACATCAAAAGAAGATGGAAGGAATACACAGCGTCACTTTATCAAAAAGAATTGGTCAATGTTCATCTATTTCAGGACGTGGCATATGATCAAGAACCAATGATACTGAAGGAATTTCAAATAAGGCTCCAGGAGTTGATAGATTACCCATTGAGATGAATGGATGTTGGAGGCACTTAATTATCTATGCCAAGAAATTTGGAAGACTGGACAAATCTGCTGCAGAAGATGTCTTTAAAGTACTGAAGAACAAAGTTGTCTCTTTGAAGATTAAGGTGTGCCTAATCCAAACCATGGTATTTTCAATAGGCTCATATGCATGTGAAAGCTTGACAATGAATAAGGAAGAGTAAAGAAGAGTTGATGCTTTTGAGTTGTGCTGTTAGTGAAGAATACTGAAAGTACCATGGATTGACAGAAGAACTAACAAATCTGTCCTGGAAGAACTGCAGTTGGAATGCTCCTTGGAAGCTAAAATGGCCAGATTTCATCTCACCTACGAGAGGGATATCATGCTTGGTAAAGTGGAGGGTCAGCAAAAAAGGGGAAGGCCCTCAATGAGATGGATTGGCAGTTGCTGCAATGATGGGATCAGGTATAGCAAAGATTGTGAAGCTGATGCGGGACTGGGCAGTGTTTTCTTCTGTTGTACATAGGGTCACTGTGAGTCACAGCCAACTCAATGGCAGCTAACAACAATAAAGTGGTGGTAGATAAAGGCATGAATTGGCTAGTTTACATACGTTCATGCATATGCTTATACTAAATACAAGATGGAAATGGGCTAAAGATGTTTTTGTTGTGTGTTAGTCGTATTGCATTAGGTGAAAGTACAACTTTATCATTGTCTTTATTTAGAGATTATGTGTGGTTTAAGGAGATGCATACAGATGCTAAATTGACAAGGAGTGGATGGTGGTAGTTAAGGTTGTATGTCAACTTTGCTGGGCCATGATTTTGAGAGGTTTGGAAGCTGGATGTAGTTATGCCCCATAATGAGATTGGGTGTGGTGAAATTAACTCCATAGTGGAATCTGCTGTGAGTAGCTAATTAGTTGAAGGGGAGCGCCTTTGAGATGTGGCCTTGTTTCAATATACAGAGAAGCTTTGGGAGAGGTCTCTAGCTTTTTACTCATTGTGGATCCTGTATTTAGCCCATCATAATCTTTAGTTCCTGGATTTGAACCAGTGACCTGTTGTGTTGCCTGCTCATCTGGGGATTGTTGCCTTTGCAGCCTGTAAGCCAACAATTTGCCATTTTATCTGTCAGTCTTGGATTCATCACCCAGCAGCTGGGCCTGGGAGGCAAAGCTGAAGCCCAAAGTCAAGGGGCCACCTAGTCCCTAAAGCAGGCATTCTTAACTGGGACCTCTAACCTAGTCTTCCCCTAAAACCAGCACCCTGACTTCAGACTTCTAACCTCCTAAACTGTGAGAACATGTTTCTGTTTGGTGAAACTATCCACTTGTGGTATTTTTGTTACAGCAGCACTAGAGATCTAAGACAATCAGGTTTGGAGCAAAAATCATTAACAAGCTGTACTATGCAGATGATACAACCTTGCTTGCTGAAAGAGTGGATTACACCTCAACATAAAACAAAAATCCTCATAACTGGACAAATAAGCAATATCATGTCAGTGGAGAAAAAACAGAAGTTGTTAGGGATTTCATTTGGATAAGGAAGTTCCATGAACCTCCATGGAAGCAGAAGCCAAGATATCAAATGATATATTGCATTGTGCAAATATACTGCAAAAGACCTCTTTAAAGTGTTGAAAATTAAAGAGGTCACTTTGAAGATTAAGCTGCCCCTGACTCAAGCCATAGTATATTCAACAGCCTCATATGCATTTGAAAGTTAGACAACAAATAAGGAAGACCAAAAAAAAAATAATAATAATAATGTCTTTGTATTTTTGCATTGGCATAGAATATGGAACACACTAGGGACTGTCTGAAGAATGAACAAATCTGTCTTGGAAGAAATACTGTCAGAATGCTCCTTAGAAGCAAGGATGGTTGGATTTCTCTACACCAACAAAGAAAATCTGAAAAGGAAATAAGGAAAACTATACCATCTATAATGTTGTTGTTATGTGCTGTCGAGTTGTACCTGACTCATAGTGACCTTTCCTTGAGTTTCCGAGGCAGTATCACTACGGAAGTAGATTGCCCAAACTTCCCTCCAAGGAGTGGCTGGTGGGTTTGAGCCACCAAACTTCTGGTTAGTAGTCAAGTACCTTAGGCACTATGCTACCAGAGCTCCTACAATAGCTACCAAAAAGATAAAATACTTAGGAATAAATCTTAGCGGGGGCACAAAAGATCTATATAAAGAAAACTACAAAACACTCCTACAAGAAAATATAAGAGACCTACATAAATGGAAGAATATCCCATGCTCATGGATAGGAAGACTGAACATTGTGAAAATGTCAATACTACACAAAATATCCTATATATAGTTTCAATTCAATCCTCATCCAGATTCCATCTACATTCTTTAAGGACATGGAAAAAACAATGACTAATTTTATATGGAAAGAAATAGACCTCCAATAAGCAAAGCACTAGTGAAGAAGAAGAACAAAGTAGGATGTTTCTCATTCTCTAAATGTACTTTACAGCCATGGTAGTCAAAACAGTCTGGTATTGGTACAACAACAGATGCATAGCCCAGTGAAAAAGAATTGAAAACCCATAAATAGCTCCATTGACCTATGGTCAGCTGATCTTTGACAAAGTGCAAAACCCACTAAATGAGAAAGAGGTAGTCTCTTTAACAAATGGTGCTGGCAAAATTGTATATCCATTTGCAGAAAAATGAAACAAGATCCATAACTCAAGTAACTTAAGATGGATCAAAGACCTAAATGTAAACCCCAATACCATAAAGTTCACCAAAGAAGAAAAAAAAGGGGGGGGCAAACTTCCAAAACAAACCAAACCAAACCAAACTCCGTGCCATGGCATGAGATCCGACTCATAGGGACCCCTCCTTGGGTTTCTGAGGCGGTATCTCAGGAAGTAGATTGGCCCATCTTCCTTCTGAGGAGTGGCTGGTGGGTTTGAACTGGTTAGCAGTCAAATGCCCTAGGCACTATGCTACCATAAATAGATTACCCAACAAAAACAAAAAGGTACAAACAGCAGAAGATAAAGCAGATGACTGGGACCTTGCAGAAGTTATATTCTTAGGCTCAGCAGAAGATTTCTTCAAAAGAGTAAAAAGAAAACATACAAACTGGGGGAAAAAATTTGACAATAACATACCTGACAAGGGATTATGCCTAAAATTTACAAAAAAGTTCAACACCTCAACATCAAAAAGAGAAACAATCCAATTTAAAAATTGGTAGAAGACATGAGCACACACTTCACCAAAGAAGGTATTCAGCTGGCCAACACACACATGAAGAAATGCTTGTTATCATTAGTTATTAGAGAGATGCAAATCAAAACAATGCAATATCATGTCACCCCAGATATAGCAAAGTTCATCAAGACAGAAAACAACAAATATTGGAGAAGGTGTGGAGAGATTGGAACACTCATATACTGCTGCTAGGACTGTACAATGGTATAACTGGTATGGAAAACAATATGGCGCTTCCTTAAGAAGTTAGAAATAGAAATAGCATTTGATCCAGCAATCCCACTACTAGATATATATCCTAAAGAAGTGAAAGCCGGGACATGAATAGATATATACATACCCATGTTCATTGCAGCACTATTCACAATAGCAAAGTGATGGAAAAAACCTAAGTGCCCATCAACAAAGGAATGAATAACTAAACTACAGTACATATACACAAGGGAATACTATGCAATATTAAAGAATAATTAGGAATCTATGAAACACCAAAAAATGTGGATGAACTTGGAGGACATATGCTAAGTGAAGTAAGTCAATCACAGAAGGACAGATATTGATTTAGCCTACTATCATAAAAAATCAAGGAATGGTTTACACATGGAAGGAAATTTGATAGTTTCTAAGGATGGAGGGCAGGGGAGGAAAAATTGCTAGACAGCTGAGAAACGTGTTGATTTGGGTGAAGGGAAATGCAGTATACTAAAGATGGGTGACCAGCACGATATCACTAAGGAAAAGAAAGACACAGAGAGGGGCACAAGAGGTACAGGAAACACGGGTAAATGCTATTATACACACCATACTGCATTATAGGTAATAACAAACATTAATCTACAGAAGGATATATAAGAAGACAGGCAAGATGATCAGGTATGGGTAGGCAAATGGGAATATACCCATTACCATAAGTAGGTTTGGCAGATGATATTTCTACAAACATATTTGCATGTGCTACAAAAATATCCATATAGCAAACAGGGGGCAAAGTTATGATAACTTCTTTGCCATAAGCAAACTCCTTGTCGATGGTCCTGCAGGCTGGGGATCATAGTGGCAGGAGACATCATGCACAATTTGCATAACATAGTACACCAAAACATTGTTCTACATCTTACTTTAGGAGCTCTGGTGGCGTAGTGCCTAAGGCATTTGACTGCTAACCAGAAGGTGGCGGTTTAAACCCACCAGTCACTCCTTGGAAGGAAGGTCGGGCAATCTACTTCCGCAGTGATACTACCTCGGAAACCCAAGGAGGGGTGTCTATGACTCGACGGCAGTGAGTTTGTTTTTGGTTTTGGTACATCTTACTTTGGTGAATAGTGAGTGGGGTGTTAAAAGCTTGTGATGCAACTATTGGTCTCCTCTCATCCAGAGCAAAGAAGAGTGAAGAAAATCAAAGATGCATGGAAACAACTGGTTCAAGGAACTGATGGACCATCAGAACCTCAGCCTATATGACCCTGAGACCAGAAGAACTAGATGGTGCTGGACTACCACTGGGAAAGGGATCAAGATTGGAGATCCTGGATACAGTGGGAGAAAAATGTGGAATAAAATTTTAAAGAGAAAAAAAAAAAAAAAAAAAAAAAAAACCCAGAGACCAGGCTTACTGCTCTTACAGAAACTGAAACTGGTGAAATTCCTGAGACTACAGCCACTAGTCACCCTTCAGTGCTAGAATTGAACATAGTTTCATGGTTTAACTTTCAGCCAAACAATAGACAGGCCTACAAGGTGAACAACTATGCCAGGGAGGTGCACTCCTTTTTAATTTTTATTTCTTTTTATTGTGCTTTAGGTGCAAATTTATAGAGCAGAATTTGTTTTACATTCAACAGTTCGTGTACATTTGGTTTCCCTCTCCAATTACCATCCCCAACCCTAACCCACACTCCTCTTCTCCCTTTCCAGTGACCCCTATCCCCTTCTTAGTTATGCACTCCTTTGTGTTCTGTTTTGCCTCCATGTGAATATTGCCCCTCTGATGCCCCATGGCCAGTTGCTCCAAGGGATTTATCTCCATAGAGTAGGTGGGTCCATTGCCCTGGGTTGGGTGTTCTGCAGTAATAAGTCTTACAATGTCTTATGACTGTTGGACTGAGAGGCAGCCCTTAGGAATGAGTTTTATCCCAGGTCTGAAGTGTATTCCGGGGTCAGAGTTTTGGGGCTACCACCAGACTCTATCTGGCCAGTAATTCTGGTCATTATTGTGTTTTTGAATTTTGTTCCACATTTTCCCTCCCACTCCATCCAGGATCTCCAGTTTTGATCCCTTCCCTAGTGGTTGGCATTGACAGTTGGGCATTATCTAGTTCTTTTCGTCTTGAGGTCCATCACATTCTAGGGCTGATTGTTTACAAATGCCCTTGGTTTTCTTCACTCTTCTTTGCTTCTGACGATAGGAGTCCATCAGCTGCATCTTAGATGGTCACTCAATAGATTTTAAGAACCCAATTGCTACTCACCTAAGTAAGTTGTGGAACAAGATTTTTGTGTATTATATTGTGCCAATTGAGCCTGGTGTTCTCCAATACTATGGTCCCGAGTCAGCAGATCTGGTGGTTCTCTCTCTCACAGTGCCTAACTGTCTATGAGGGATTGCTCCATGTCCATCTTCTGTTGCTTCTGTAATGATTGGGGGTATTTTGTGTCACTAGTATCTCTGCAATATTATCTTCAGCTGAATTTATCATTGGTCTAGAGTATATTCCTGTTCAGCAACCCCCATTTGACCTTCTCAGTTGTCTATTTATTTATATGTAGCCTGGTGTTTGGTGCTAGTGGTAATGCAGTATTGTGGATATACTGGTATTGGCCTCTGTCATCTCTATCTTATGTGTACAATTTGGTGTTCTCCCTTTCCCAAATGTTATCATACTGGTCACAGACTCTTTCCATAACATCCCTCTCCTTACCCAACTCAGCGTGTGGCCACCAACTAGTCCAAAATTACCCCTTCCCCTTCCTTCCCATCTCTGGTAACCTACAAAGTGAGTTCCCTTCCCTAAGCAAACCCTTCCTTGACTTTTTACAGTAATGGGCTCATACAACATTTGTCCTTCTGTGCTTGATTTCACTCAGCATAATGTCCCCCAGGTTCACCCACTTTGTAAGATGATTCGCATATTCTTCCTTGTTCTTTAATGTAGCATGTTGTTGTTGTTGTTGTTGTGTGCCGTTGAGTCGGCCCTAACTCATAGCGACCCCTCCTTGGGTTTCTGAGGCAGTATCACTATGGAAGTACCAACCTTCCTTCCAAGGAGTGGCTGGTGGGTTTGAACCGCCAGCCTTCTGGTTAGCAGTCAAGTGCTTTAGCCACTATGCTGCCAGAGCTCCTTTTTTAACATAGTATTCCATTATGTGAATTTACCATAATTTGGTGTTTATCCATTCATCTATTGATAGGCATTTAGACTGTTTCCATCTCTTTGCTATAGTGAATTGTGTTGCAATGAACATGGATGTGCATATGTCTCTCTGTGTCCTGTCTCTCACCTCTTTAGGATATATTCTTAGTAATGGAATTGCTGGTACAAATGGTATTTCTATGTTCAGTTTTTCAAGGAAATGCCATACCACTTGCCACAATGGTTGTACCACTCTATGGTCCCATCAGCAGTGTATGAGAGTTCCGATCTCTCTGGAACCTTGCTAGCATTTGTTATTTTCTGTCCTGTTGAACTTTGCTATTATTGCTTGGGTGAGATGATATTTTGTTGTTGTTTTGATTTACATATCTCTAATGGCTAATGATCATGAGCAATTCCTCATGAGTTTGTTGGCTGCCAGCATATCATCTTTAGTGAAGTGTCTGTTCATGTCCCTTGTCCATTTTTGAATTGGATTGTTTGT
>NW_006922467.1:17548-18728 GCF_000298275.1 Orycteropus afer afer
GGTAGGTTTTGAGATCAAGGAGTGTGAGACCTCCCATTTTATTCTCCTTCAGTAGTTCTCTGCTTATCCGTAGTCTCTTTCCTTTCTATATGAAGTTTGTAATTGTTTTTTTTCCATATCCTTAAAAAATGTTGTTGATATCTGGATAGCAATTGCATTAAATGTGTAGATTTCTTTGGGTAATACCAACATTTTCACAATATTCAGTCTTCCTATGCACGAACAAAGTAGGTATTCCTTGTAGTTTCTTGGGGTAGTACTTTATAGATTTCTTTGCATACATATTTTATGTCTCTAGTAAGATTTATTCCTAGATATTTTATCCTTTTAGTAGTACTGTAAATGATATTGTTTTCCTTGTTTCTTTCTCAGAGGCCTCTTTGTTGATGTAGAGGAATCCAACTGATTTTTGTATGTTGACCTTTTATCCTGTCACTTTGCTGAACCTCTCTATTAGTTCTGGTAGTTTTTTTTCTGAGCCTCTTGGGTTTTCTATGTATAGGATCATGGCATCCACCAATAGAGATAGCTTTACTTCCTCTTTGCCAATTTGGATGACTTTTATTCTGCTTTCTTCTTGATTGCCCTAGCTAGGACTTCCAATACAATGTTAAATAGAACTGGTTATAGAGGGCATCATTATCTGGTACCCATTTGCAAGGAGAATGCTTTGAGTCTTACTCTGTTAACAATAATACTGGCTTTTGCCTTTGCATATATGCCCTTTATTATGCTGAGGAATTCCCTTCTATCCCTATTTTGCTGAGAGTTCAGAAAAGGAAAGGGTGTTAGGTTTTATCAAATGCCTTTTCTGTGTTGATTGATATGGTCATATGGTTCTTTTGTTTGCTTTGTTTATGTAGTAAACTACATTGGTTATTTTTCTAATGTTGAACCATCCTTGCATACCTGGTATGAACCCCACTTGGTCATGATGAATGATTTTCTTGATATGTTGTTGGAGTCTATTGGCTAGGATTTTGTTGAAGATTTTTATGCATGAGGGATGAGTCTATATTGTCTATATTCATGAGTTTCAGGGATCCAGGTGAAGAGAGGAACTCAGGCACGCCCAAAGCAGCAGGGCGGGAGAGTGGGAGGAAGGAGATTAAAAGGCTTAAGAGTCTGAACAATGGAGGAGTCAGCTGCAGGGACCCAGGTAATGGTGGTATGAGAGGTT